>NC_142592.1:71322152-71492666 GCF_965207765.1 Zootoca vivipara | reverse complement strand
AACAAATGGTCACTGTTTTTTTGTTGTTGAATATATGCTATATGGTCATTGATGGACCTAACAGTGGTATTTGAGGGAGCAGGTGGGACCCATGGCTTACATCCTAGGAGCCTACACAACACAAAACACGGCTGCTGTAAGTAGGTTTTATTTTATTTGTTTTTTATGGTTTGGGGGGGCCAAGAGAGTGAAGCCCTAAGCTGGAGCTTGTTTAGCTTATATGTAAATCGGGCACTGCTCCTGTGCCCTGATGCAAGTGCCCCCCCCCCAGCTTCCTGCAGGTATTCTTCAATCGACAGAGAGCAGCGCTTGTCGGCTGTTTCCGTTTTGGCCATTGGGGGGCGCTGCGGAGCCACGAATTTGACAGCTTCGGATTCATAATAATAATGAATTTATTATTTATACCCCGCCCATCAGGGTATAAACGGCGGGGGGGGGCTTCTGACAGGTTAAAGGGGAGCTCGGGGCGCAGGCCCTGATGGGAACAACCATGGGGTCTGGGGAAGCTTTGGTGAGAAGTGTTGTGCTTTAAGTAGGGTTGCCATATTCCCCGAAGTGAAAATCGGGACAGAGTTTTGAGCGGTTTGGTTTTGCTTTTGGCTTTTTTTTAGCCCTAGCTTTAAGGCAACATTTCGAGGCACTTCTGTGCATGCATCTCGGCAAGATGGGGCGCAGAAGGGCAGGCGGGCAGCAACGTCTCCTCCAGGAGCAACAGCTGCGAGGCTCTTGTCCTGCTTGCAGAGCCTTTCCCCCTGCGAGCTCCTCCTCCTGTTTCTGGCCCGGGGAGAGGGCAGCTCGGCCCGCAGCCAAGAGCCCCCCCCCCCACAATAGAGCACCTCGCGAGGGGCTCCTTGTTTGTGCACAATTCCCTCGGCTCCTGCTTTCGGGAGGGAGAGGGGGGAGCCTGCTGCGCTCGGGTTTGGTTTGGTCAGACTCCCGTAGTTTGGTCAGACTCATGTTGGTGGCTTCAAGAACACTGTCCAACCATCTCGTCCTCTGTCGTCCCCTTCTCCTAGTGCCCTCCATCTTTCCCAACATCAGGGTCTTTTCCAGGGAGTCTTCTCTTCTCATGAGGTGGCCAAAGTATTGGAGCCTCAGCTTCAGGATCTGTCCTTCCAGTGAGCACTCAGGGCTGATTTCCTTCAGAATGGATAGGTTTGATCTTCTTGCAGTCCATGGGACTCTCAAGAGTCTCCTCCAGCACCAGAATTCAAAAGCATCAATTCTTCAGCGATCAGTTTTCTTTATGGTCCAGCTCTCACTTCCATACATCACGACTGGGAAAACCATAGCTTTAACTATACAGACCTTTGTCGGCCAGGTTATATCTCTGCTTTTTTAAGATGCTGTCTAGGTTTGTAATTGCTTTTCTCCCAAGAAGCAGGCGTCTTTTAATTTCGTGACTGCTGTCCCCTTCTATTTGCCAGGAGGTGATGGGACCAGTGGCCATGATCTTAGTTTTTTTGATGTTTAGCTTCAGACCATATTTTGCGCTCTCCTCTTTCACCCTCATTAAAAGGTTCTTTAATTCCTCCTCACTTTCTGCCATCAAGGTTGTGTCATCAGCATATCTGAGGTTGTTGATATTTCTTCCAGCAATCTTAATTCCGGCTTGGGATTCATCCAGTCCAGCCTTTTGCATGGTGAATTCTGCATATAAGTTAATTAACCCCTTTAAAAAAACCTCTAATACCCCTCCTGATTTGCCCCTAAAACTCTGGTGCACCACAACTGAATACAGACCCTTCCTCACAGACTGCCTTTCTCTGCATTCAAAACCAAAATCACTCTTTGATACAGGGCCGTCTTAAGCGCCCCTGGCGCTGTGGAACAACGGATCCCTCCGGCGCCCCCCTGCCCCGTTTACCAGCGCGGTGGGTGGCCACAGGCGCGGCGGGTGGGCAGGCACAGCGTGGTTGTCGAACCGGCGGACCGGGCGGGCACAGCTCGCGGCGCGCTCCTGGCGGGCCGGCGCCGTGGTGCCCTGCACCACCAGGGGTCTACCTAGAGCCGGCCCTGCTTGGATAGAAGCTATTTCTCAGGTGGCTAGTCCTGGTCTTTATGACCCTATACATCCTTCCAGAAGGCAGAAGCTGAAAGAGACCATTTCCGGGGTGCACACTATCCTGCACAATATCTACAGCTTTCTTATAGCACCTGGAGGCACAGGGGGAAGGTGGCCTTCGACTGATGTGGACCATGGAGGCACGGCCCCCTCCCCGTTGCCCAGGGCTCTCCCCACCCTAAGCCAACTGAGAGGAAAGAAAAGGATGCTCTTGGAGACAGGAAGGGAACCCAGCTTAGTTTACTCAGAGTAGACCCACTGAATTGGGGGAGATGGATGCATAAAGTGCCCAGTTATGTGCAAACACCCTGCTAAGAATAACAATAATTTATTACTTCTATCCCACCCCCTTGACAGGGTTGCTCCAGTCCCTCTGGGTGGCTTCCAGCATAATAAAAGTGTAGCAAAAATGTCAAACGCTAAAAACTTCCTGCACGGCCAAAGCTCCATAGGCCAAATCCCACACAATGTTTTTCAATGTCTACCAAACACATTTCCACATGAGCGTCTCCCATCTTCTGTCGAGTAAAAGAACACCAGAGAAGCTCCACATGGCAGAACCATGTCAGGCGCTGACTCTTCAGAGGAGGAGAGGCAAAACAGCTCATTTTAAACCTTCAAATAAAGTATTACGATTTTGCACCTGAAAGAGGAAGATCTTGTACAAACGATGTGAGTGGTATTAGAGAGTTTGTGGCGATGGGTCATCTTGCAGAAGAATGATCCGTGGTGGCAAAGGGCTTCAAGCGCCTGGCAGGATGCGCTCCTTTTCCCTGCCTAGACCGTTCCGAGCCCGGTGGGCTAATAACTGCAGCCAGCAAAGGGGATGGGCAGCAGAGCCAGCAGGAAGGCTAAGGAAAACTTAGTGCCAACACAAAATTGTAGTTGGAAGGGACTCCAGGGGCCCTGCAATGCAGGAATCTGATGCTCACCGTAGGACTTGAACCCACAACCCTGAGCTTTAAGAGTCATGCTCTACCAACTGAGCTATGCCAGCTCAGCCGAAAGTCCGTTTTAAACGCGTATAGATTCCTCCACTAAAGTGTTGCATGGCGATAAAAACCAGAGTCCTGAAGGAGTAGGAGAGCCTTCTGGGCTGGCAGGTGATGCAGCGCAGGCAAGTAGGTGGCGTCTGATGAGCATCCCTGGAGGGGGGAGGGAGGGAGAGAGAGAGAGAGAGAGAGAGAGAGAGAGAGAGAGAGAGAGAGAGAGAGAGAAGAGAGAGAGAGAGAGAGAGAGAGAGAGAGAGAGAGAGAGAGAGAGAGAGAAGGAAGCTTCTTCTCAAGATGGCCTGCCCAGCTGCACTTTTTGCATTAGAAGGACATGATGCTACAGACTTTTAAAAGGATTAGCTGCACAGTGCACAGTTCACAGGGGCGGTTTCAATAAGTCAATCAAAAGCATTTTCAGTGTATTAAACCAGGGGTTTCCAGCCAGTGTCTTCCTTCCTTCCTTCCTTCCTTCCTTCCTTCCTTCCTTCCTTCCTTCCTTCCTTCCTTCCTTCCTTCCTTCCTTCCTTCCTTCCTCCCTTCCTCCCTCCCTCCCTCCCTCCCTCCCTCCCTCCTCTGATGCCCTGTAGCGCTGTGACGGCGAACCTATGACACGCGTGCCGCCAGTGCTGACACGCGAAGCCATTTTCACTGACACGGGAGCCGAACGCTTCCAGCTTCCATCGCTAAGCAGGGGGCGTGTTTCGGCCCCCTGCTCCAGCCTATCCCTGCAGAGCCTCTTGGCTGGCCTATGGGGCCAGCTGGGGGGGCGGGGTTTGACTACATTTTGGCCGGCGCGGCAGCAGCATTCAAACCCTTTTTCTGCTGCTGCACCACATCGTCACCTGCCTTCGGAGGGATTTTTTTCTGCAGCCTCTGCTGAGCCTCATTACCTTCCTGCTTCTCCTGGGTAAGTATTGGCAATGTGAGAGTAGCTCAGTGCGTGTGTGTGTGTGGGGGGGGTGTAATTATTATTTTCGCTCTGCAGTCTTTGCCCTATCTCCGTGGAGTATTGTGTGCTGGTGTGTGGGGATGGGGGGAGAAGACCAGGCGAGCATAGCCATAGCTGCCAAGTTTTCGCTTTTCTCGCGAGGAAGCCTATTCAGCATAAGGGAAAATCCCTGTAAAAAAGGGATAACTTGGCAGCTATGGTTACAGGTAGGTAGCCGTGTTGGTCTGGATCGAAGTAAAATAAAAAAAATTCCTTCAGTAGCACCTTAAAGACCAACTAAGTTTTTATTTTGGTATGAGCTTTCGTGTGCATGCACGTATCTGAAGAAGTGTGCATGCACACGAAAGCTCATACCAAAATAAAAACTTAGTTGGTCTTTAAGGTGCTACTGAAGGAATTTTTTTTATTTTGGCAGCTATGAGCATAGCTGAGCGTGAGGGAGGGGGCTGTTTGACTGTTCACGCTTTCTGTGAAGGTCTTTCGGGCTTGCATTAATTTCTCTGTGCTGCTGGTTGCTGCCTCCCCGCCTCTTTTATCCCCCCCCCCTTTCAATTTGACTGCCCCCCACCCTAAGTCCGCTAATTTCGCGTTTAGTGGGGTTTCCCCTGCTTTGCCAATTGTTTTGGTGCTTGAGTTCTGGACTGGAGGATTCCCTACCTGGGGGAATTTCTTGCAAGCAGCTGCCCTCTCCTCTGGGTCATTGCTGGGGTGGGTGTGTGGATGCTATTGAGAGGAATACTCAGCCTCCTTTATTTTTTTTGATTCCTAAAACTTTTAAGCATCTCTGCAGCCCCTTCCCGGCAACTTAATTACTCCTTGGTTATCATACCAAGTTCTTGGCTGGGAACAGTAATTGTTTTTTTTTCCTGCTGGGTACTTAAGGCCACATTGTGCAACTCTGCTGGATACTTAACGCCTATCAGCCGGCTACATTGAATCGCTTGTGCCTGCATAGCAACAGTAATGCTTCTCATTTGCAAAATAAAAAAATTCCTTCAGTAGCACCTTAAAGACCAACTAAGTTTATATTTTGGTATGAGCTTTCGTGTGCATGCACACTTCTTCAGATACACACTTCTTCTCATTTGGTACTGCTAAGTTCCTCAATTTATTTTAGTTCCCGTGTTTGCAATAATTGCTTTTTGCAACTTACATAGCTGCCAAGTTATCCCTTTTTTAAAGGGATTTTCCCTTATGCTGAATAGGCTTCCTTGCGAGAAAAGGGAAAACTTGGCAGCTATGTTGCTTTATCCTTGACCTGAGTGGCTTGTGTTATATTTGACAACATTGCTGAGTTTTCAAATTTAATTTTGCTTTAACTTATATACTTATTAGTTTGACGTTCTGCATTTGGTTTAAAGGAGAATTGGCCAGTGGGCTGGCTGTTTTTTTCTAGAACTCTTTCACAGGACAATTTTACAGTACAATAGTAAATTTATGTGTTTAGTTTCCACGATAATAACATATATTAGTATTAAATATATGGAAATTTATTATACAAATTAATAATTATATCGCAAGTGCAGCTACTGCTAGTGAAAATCTCATGCATTTTCCTTTCTATAGATAATTTAAAAAATTTAACCAATATTTTTATTATTACCACTTTATTTCCCCACCCTCCTCGTTTCCCCCCCTTAGCTAGACTTTTTACCATTTAAATTTTTCTTCCCACATTTTTTACCATTATTATTATTATTATTACGTTTACTTTTTAACTTCATTTTTTTTTAAATCCCCCTTTCCCCCCTCCCCCCAATATCAACACTTCTACATCACTATTATCACCCATCTCCCACTTTTAATACATAGACTCCCCCCTTCATTTTATACACCAAATCCCCTCCTTTACTCATCTCCTCCTTATCATCCTCACCTACCCCACTTCTCACCCCCCACTCCCACTTTTGTCACTGTTGTTTGACTGCTGGTTGGCCTGCCATTAAATTAAAACCTGCTTGTCTGACTGTTTTTGAGAGGAGAGCCTTTTCCCTCCCCCTCCCCACCCCTTATCTTTTTTAAAATAATAATAAGTAAAATACTGCGGTAGAAGGCTGGGTGGAACAAAGCTGGGAAGCTGTTAAAAATCTGAGAGACTGAAGCAGGAGATCGGTGGGCGCAAAAAAAAACAACCGCAAGGGAAAGAGGGGGGTCAATCCCAATGCATTTTAAAACTCCTCTCTCAAGGAGTGGGAGTGAGGGGAGAGGTGGGCTGAAGAGGGCCATGAGGAAGGCCTGAGCCCAGAGTCCCACTCATAGCTGCCAAGTATCCCGTATCCGCCGGGAAAACCCCTTTTTTCTTACCGTTTCCCGGCGGTCTCCCGTTTGGTGGAAAATCCCGGTATTGTCCCTTAAATTGGCTTCTGCCCGGCGGCCATTTTTCTGGTGCCGCTTTGCCCTTCTATGGGCACCAGAAAATGGCGGCGCCAGAAGTCGCTTCCGCACATGACCGGAAGTTGCGTGACGCGACTTCCGGTGGCGCTTCGCCCTTCTATGGGCATCAGAAAATGGCGCCGCCGGCGCCAGAAGTCGCTTTTACGTGTTTCCGGTCATGCGCGGAAGCGACTTCCGGCGCCGGCGGCGCCATTTTCTGGTGCCCATAGAAGGGCGAAGCGCCACCGGAAGTTGCGTCACGCAACTTCCGGTCATGCGCGCGCTGCCGATCCCGGATATTTACGACCCGGACTTGGCAGCTATGGTCCCACTGGGAAAGCCCTCTGGGTTTTGCCTTATTTTTCCCCTTTTTATTTTTATTTTTAAAAAACTTTAATAATTTTTTCTCTCCCCTTTTTCCTTTTTTTTTAAAAAAAAAACATCGTGAAATTATGGTTTTTTCTCAAAGTGACACACGACCTGAGTTATGCTCGGTTTTTTGGCAAAATTTGACACACCAAGCTCAAAAGGTTGCCCTCTAGCGTCTCTACCTCCCAAAGACTTCTGTGGCTGTTTGTTGCAGCAGCCCTGGCTGCAAGCTCCCTGGGCAAATGGTCCTCTGGGGCTGGCCAGGGGGTGCTGGTTGCCAGGAGCTGAGGCAGCCTCAGAGTAAACAAGCAGGTGGGTGAGGGAGCCCAGCCAGCCAGTCCACCAGCCCTTGCTCTTGGGGCCGGGCAGACAAGTGGGAGGCCAGGCCGGCAGGCGCTCTGCCGGCCTTCCTTGTGCTTGCTGTGTGTGGTGCCTGCCTGGGAGCCGAGGGTCCGGTGCGGAAGGGGAGCTGCTGCCTCCCAAGGTGAGTAAGGGGGTGGCCTCGCTTTCACCTTTGGCCTGTCTCTGTCAGGCCACCAAGACTGGGGCCATCCTCTTTCCAGGCCCCTGTAAGGCGGTGTGAGGAGGCACCTCTCTTTGGGGTGGGGCTCAGAGACCGGGGGGTGGCAGTGGCTGGCTGGAGGGCTCTCGAGGAGAGGGGAGGAAGATGAAGGAACACTTTACAAGAGAGGAAGTTTGACAAGGGGGGAAGGGCTGCTGGCTCTGCGGCCAAGGAGTGACCTAGCTGGGCCCCTGAGCCCCACAGGCAGCTGCAGAAAGAAGGTAGTCAGTCAGAGCCGTCTTTCCCATAGGGCTTAGTGATACGTTGTGCCAGGGCGCCAGCCTTTCAGGGGTGCCCCAGTGAGTGGGGGGAAGCTGTGTGGCTTTGCCGGTGGCCTCCCCTTTCCCTGCACGCCCGCCAGCTGTGCCTCACCAACAATATGGCTGACGGGCACGCAGCTTGCCTGCCAAGCCTCCCTCCCTCCCCCCACACCCCCAGTATTCCCTCCGTGAAAGTAGCATTTATTACTACTCTGGAGGAGGAGGCAGCAGTAAGATGAACATTTGGGGGCGCTGGGTTGATCTTTGCACCCCGGCACCGCATTTGCTAAAGACGGCCCTTTAGTCAGTCAAGGGAGCCGCTCTGGTCAAAACTGGAGTATCTTCAGAAGACCTGATTCTGCCTCTCCTAGTGGACTGAACTTAGGACAGGCTTCTCCAAACTGCGGCCCTCCAGATGTTTTGGTCTACAACTCCCATGACCCCTAGCTAAGAGGACCTGTGGTCAGGGATGATGGGAATTGTAGTCCAAAACATCTGGAGGGCTGAAGTTTGGGGATGCCTGACTTAGGACATAGGAAGCTGCTGGATCAGGCCAGTTGCCCATCTAGGCCAGCATCCTGCTTCACAGTGACCAACCAATGCCCCCATTGGGAAGCCCCAAAGCAGGGTTGGTGCCCCAGAGCCCTCTCCCCTCCTGCCTCTGGCTCAGAAGCTTGCTGCTTCCACCTACGGAAGCAGCGGCTGCTCCTGCCTTCACCCCCAGGTTCTCCTGGGCTGGGGGTGCTGAGCAGAGCCCTGTCCTGCCTGGGAAGAAAGAAGTCCTATGAAGGAGACAAGCAGCTTGGTCTGCCCCACTTGCCATCTCTCTCTGCCCCCAGCAGACAAGGGCTGCTAGCCGGGCTCCTTATCCTCCCTCTGAAACTTGTCCCTCCCTGCCTCCAGCCAGGCTTTGTCCCCGGGGCCCAGCAGAATATTTATTAGGAAAGTATTCTGATGGGTCTCAAACCCTTTAACTAATGGCCTGAGAGGAAAGCGGAGGCAGGCACAGGCACAATGTCAAAAGGAATAAATATAAGCTGGCCTATTGATGGGGAGTTGGGCTTTTAGAGCCAGCCCCAATTTTCTTACAGGTGTGTTAAGAAGCCATGTGGGGCTGAGTCCTGGTGTGCAAAGGCACTCTCTCCTCCCGTTCTGCGTGGCATCAGATAGCACAGTGAAAGCTCCGCATGCTGAAGCAGTCTACCTCTGAAGCTCCCCCGCCTTTTGGGCAGCCCCTGTAGGAAGCAGAGGGCTGGGCTGGGTGTGTCTGGGCTGCTTCCTGAGGTGTCTAGCGTCGGGGCTAATCCTGCCACTGGCAAAATTACTGGGAAAAAATCCTTACAAGCCCAGAGCTGGAGGGGTTTGCACCCTCTGCCCCACCCTGGAGGGAAAGAGAAGCAGAGCTGGGCCCTGCCTGAATCTCACAGCATTTCTTGCAGATTTTAGCAGAGGTTGGATGGCTGACTGTGGGGAATTTTTGAGCTAAGATTCCTGCATTGCAGGGGGTTGGACCAGATGTCCCTGGGGGTCCCATGTTCCTGCCAGCCAGGTTGTTGTTGTTTAGTCGTTTAGTCGTGTCCGACTCTTCGTGACCCCATGGACCATAGCACGCCAGGCACTCCTGTCTTCCACTGCCTCCCGCAGTTTGGTCAGACTCATGTTGGTGGCTTCGAGAACACTGTCCAACCATCTCGTCCTCTGTCGTCCCCTTCTCCTTGTGCCCTCCATCTTCCCCAACATCAGGGTCTTTTCCAGGGAGTCTTCTCTTCTCATGAGGTGGCCAAAGTCTTGGAGCCTCAGCTTCAGGAAATGTGCTTCCAATGAGCACTCAGGGCTGATTTCCTTCAGAATGGATAGGTTTGATCTTCTTGCAGTCCATGGGACTCTCAAGAGTCTCCTCCAGCACCATAATTCAAAAGCATCAATTCTTTGGCGATCAGCCTTCTTTATGGTCCAGCTCTCACTTCCATACATCAGCCAGGAGGGTCCCCTAAATAAAGCAGGCCTGGGCGTGTGTGCAATGGACTTCGGTCGCTCCTCCTGGGCTGCGACTCTCGAAACACAAACAGAAAAGGAGAGAGGAGGGAGCGCCTTATGCGAGGCTTTGCCAGGGTTACAAAGAGCTGAGCTGCATAATAAAGGCGCGCAGGGTGGGGGCTCCTCCTGAGCAAAAGCACTTTGCCAGTCCCTTCCTGAGAGGGGAGGGGCAGTTGTCTCTGCTCTGCAAATGCTGCCTCAGTGGTGCTTTTGGGAATCCAGTGGGTCTCCTCTCTCCCCCTCCATAGGGCATGTTGGGAAAAGGGGGATCCCAGGGCTGCAGGGGAGGGTGCCTGGGGCCCGGGGGGGCAGATTAACCCATGCAGGGATGGGGGACCCCCAAGTTGTGGGGTGTAAAAGACAAGAGCTGTCAAGTACAACATCCCTAGAGTGGACATAAAAGGGGATGTCTGGACCAGCCAGTCGGGACTTCCTGTTTCTCCTAGGCTGGGACAGACTTCCGCTGCATGTGACTAGAGGTGGGCGTGGCCTCACCTGTGCAGGTAACAAAAGAGCAGGTCTGGTCAGCCATCTCTCTCTCTCTATTGGACCACATTCAAAGAAGCAGCATCTGCTCAGCCTAATATGCTTTGTCCAGCCAAGAGAGAACAAAGGGACTGTCTCCTTATGGGATAGTTTCCAGGTGTATGTTACTTTTCTAAGTTAAGTCTGCCTTCTGGGACCCAATTGTGAACAGAATGTGTGAGTAAGCTCTTTTTATACTTTTATAGAAGACTGTGTCGTGTCTTATCTTTTAGGAGGGAATAAAGGGAAAATACCAGGACAGTTATTATAGAGGCTTTAGCGAGCCTGAGGAAATGCATCCGCTGTAAGTTTAAAAGGGGGGTGTTACTCTGCTAAATTGTGGAATTGGTTAACACAAGTTGGAAAGGATATAATCAAACAAGATATCCTCTCCTGCATCCCACACAATTCAGGGTGCAGAGGGTCCTGCCAGGGAGGAGCGAGGTCTCAGGAGGGTGGCAGCTCTGCGCTTTCTCTGCCTGGCTCCTTTGGGGACGGGTCTTTGGGTTCGGACAGGAGCTCCCAGGCTGGTTCATCCCTGCCCATTCTGCATGGTCAGTTTCCCGTAAAGAGGGCTAGACACTTGCTTCTCCTTTTTCCATTTTCTTTTTGAAGACAGCTCAGAGTCTGCCTTGTAGTGGAGTCCAGCCCTGGTTCCTAGGAAGACTCACCCATGTTTGCTCAGGGAATGTTTTTCTCCTCCAGGCAATATGTCAGTTTTGTAACAGAACAATGTATTTGCTTTGTAGAATTTCCTACCACCTCTAATTCGGACAGACAGAACTTGGCAGAAGATCAAGGGATTCCTTCATCTCTCTTGGAGGCTTCCTGAGAGCAAAGATGGATGAGCAAGACTCAGCTGGTCCTGAAGGAGGAAGAGGCCATGCCGTCAGAACTGGGAGCAGTGGGGGATTCTGGGGAAACGCTGTGCAGAAGATCCTGGGTGAGGAGGACACTCTCCGCTCCGAGGTGCAGAGCCAGCAGTTCCGGCAGTTCTGCTGCCAGGAGGCCAAAGGACCTCGTGAGGTTTGCAGCCGACTCTACAACCTTTACCATCGATGGCTGAAGCCAGAAAGGCACACGAAAGCTGAGATGCTGGACCTGGTGATCTTGGAGCAGTTCCTGGCTGTCCTCCCCCCAGAGATGGAGAGCTGGGTGAGGGAATGCGGAGCAGAGACCAGTTCCCAGGCGGTGGCCCTGGCCGAAGGTTTCCTCCTGAGTCAGGCAGAGGAGAGGAAGCAGGTGGAGAAGCAGGTGAGAGAGACTTTCCTCTAGATACTCCCAAGAGGCTTCGAACAGGAGGGAGAGGATCCCTAAATTCTCTACTAATGGCTCCTCCTCTTTAAAAAAAAAATCCAAGGAATGAGATTGTATACCCCTCAAGTTTTTTCCTGTGTCACTGCTAATCCTTTTCTGTTTTTAATCCTTGTTTCTCTTTCAGGAAAAGGATCTGTTTGCAGGATTGGGCCTGGATTCCTCTGAGACAGAGAGGACTCTGTGCGACACCAGAGATTGGCCACTGGGTAAGGAGGAAGTAGATTTTCTCTGTTTGGTCGCATTCTGTGAATCTTGAATCTAATTTGTGGTTTCTTTTAATCTTTTAATCTTTTTTGTTTTTGGAAAGACAAGTGGGGCCCAGAGCCCCAAGGAGGGGAGATGTATTTTTACAAAACTATAATATGAAATGGGTGCAAAGGTCAACATGCCCTTGGTGAGTGAGACTTTTGTGAAGGGCCAGCTGGAGTTAGAGAGGCACTGCTGAACCTCTCAGGTGAGCATTCCCTCTTGGCTTCCCACTTACTTCTGTCTCCCGCAGGTGACCAGGTGATGTCAGCAAAACCTCCTCCTGCATCTTTACCTGGTGGTGAAGGAGAAGCAATGGCTGTGGAAGCAGATCAGGTAGAAGGAAAGAGCATTGTGGGGAAGGGGGCTGAGGGGTGGGGCAGCCAGGGTCCCTCCAGACCCAAACAAATCTCTCTCCTCCTCTGGGCTTCTGTCAAAACCACCCTTAAAAAGGCTGGAAATGCCATTTGAGAAGGTTAATGTGCAGAGAATAAGGATCAGCCACCTTGCCTTAACTTGCCTTTTGAATGTCGCTAGTCTGATTTATCAGTCATTATAATTTTATTTCTAGATTGATCTAGAACAGCCACCTCACCTTAACTCGCCTCTTGAATGTCGCTAGTATGATTTCTCAGTCATTGCAGATATACAGTGGTACCTCGACTTACGAAGACGATCCGTTCTGCGGCCGTCTTCGTAAGTCGAGGTTTCCGGATGTCAAAGCGCCGCTTGTGCGCATGCGCAAAGTGCGATTCCGCGCTTCTGTGCATGCGCCAACCGTGCGTGCAGCTTTGCGCAGGTGCAGACCGCGCGCACCTGGCGCATGTGGTGAAAAGACTTCCAGGGTTCTCGACTTCAGAAGTCGAAACCTTCGGAAGTCGAAGCGTTCGGATGTCGAGGTATGACTGTATAGATGATATAGATAGATAGATGATAGATAGATATAATAGTAATATATTGTTGTTGTTATTATTATTATTATTTATACCCCGCCCATCTGGCTGGGTTTCCCCAGCCACTCTGGGCGGCTTCCAACAGAAAAATAAAACACAATAGTCTATTAAACAGTAAAAGCCTCCCTGAACAGGGCTGCCTTCAGATGTCTTCTAAAAGTCTGGTAGTTGTTTTCCTCTTTGACATCTGTTGGGAGGGCGTTCCACAGGGCAGGCGCCACCACTGAGAAGGCCCTCTGCCTAGTTCCCTGTAACTTGGCTTCTCGTAGCGAGGGAACCACCAGAAGGCCCTCGGTGCTGGACCTCAGTGTCCGGGCAGAACGATGGGGCTGGAGACGCTCCTTCAGGTATACTGGACCAAGGCCGTTTAGGGCTTTAAAGGTCAACACCAACACTTTGAATTGTGCTCGGAAACGTACTGGGAGCCAATGTAGGTCTTTCAGGACCGGTGTTATGTGATCTCGGCGGCCGCTCCCAGTCACCAGTCTAGCTGCCGCATTCTTGATTAGTTGTAGTTTCCGGGTCACCTTCAAAGGTAGCCCCACGTAGAGCGCATTGCAGTAGTCCAAGCGAGAGATAACTAGAGCATGCACCACTCTGGCGAGACAGTTCATGGGCAGGTAGGGTCTCATCCTGCGTACCAGATGGAGCTGATAAACAGCTGCCCTGGACACAGAATTGACCTGCGCCTCCATGGACAGCTGTGAATCCAAAATGACTCCCAGGCTGCGCACCTGGTCCTTCAGGGGCACAGTTACCCCATTCAGGACCAGGGAGTCCTCCACACCTGCCCGCCTCCTGTCCCCCACAAACAGTACTTCTGTCTTGTCAGGATTCAATCTCAATCTGTTAGCCGTCATCCATCCTCCAACTGCCTCCAGGCACTCACACAAGACCTTCACTGCCTTCACTGGTTCTGATTTAAACGAGAGGTAGAGCTGGGTATCATCAGCATACTGATGGACACCCAGCCCAAACCCCCTGATGATCTCTCCCAGCGGCTGCATGTAGATGTTAAAAAGCATGGGGGAGAGGACAGAGCCCTGAGGCACCCCACAAGTGAGAGCCCAGGGGTCTGAACACTCATCCCCCCCACTCTCTGCACACGGCCCAGGAGGGAGGAGCGGAACCACTGTAGGACAGTGCCCCCAGCTCCCAACCCCTCTAGACGGTCCAGATAGATGATAGATAGAGGATTTCAACATATGCAATAAGAAACAAACTGATGTAGAAATAATAATAAAGAACAATATTAAGAAAAGAAAGAAAAAAGAGAGAGAAAATAAAATATGCAACCACTATCATAACAACAATCCCAACAAAACACATATATAGTTCTCATTTTATCTTAATCTTTGATCCACATACTGAGAATTTCATCCTCCCCTCTCCCACATGGCAGGCTTCCTCCTTTCTCAGCCTCTCACCGTGGGAAAATCCCTCTCTCACACAGGCCCCTTCCTCTTCTGTCCATCACCTCCGCCACCAACCCGGAGATTTTATCTTTTCCCGGTAGGATGACGGATGTCTCTCAGAACATCTGAGGCGTCTGCTCTTTGACCATCCCTTACCCTAAGCAAGGTTAGAGGGCCAGATTAACAACCTGACCGTCTCTTATCACGGCATAATTATCTCTGCCAGTCACGAGCCAGAAGAGAAGACTTCATTCTGCCATTCCTCAAACCCAGAAGTGTCGATGAGTTTTCTTTCTAAGCACTGAATGCTAAAGTAGACTTCTACACAGCTGACAAACCATACTGAGCAATGGTCAGGATTCACTTCAAGAGCCCCATCAGTTGCACTCGGGGGCTTCTCCCCATCCCACTTCTTCCTATCCCTTTGAGGTCCCACCCCGAACATCACATGAGAGAGCAGAGTGGGGACCCTTTTGCCTGGCAAATGGGAAAGCTTGCACAGTTGGAAGGATCTGAATAACACAATATTGAGTTCTACCCATTTACACAAAGTTTGAAGCCCATCATTAAAATACACAATAAAGTAATTCCATTAAGGCATTAAAAGACGCATCCACAAAACAACCCAATTAAAAGACACAGCAAAGAACAGGCAGAAAACAACAGAGCAATGATGTGTATCTTTTAGGCAGTCTAAGAGGAGGACTTTTATCTATTTCTTTTAGGGTTCACGGTGCTTTGAAGATGTCGCTGTTCATTTCACAGATGAGGAGTGGGCATTGCTGGATCCTGGCCAGAGAGCTCTGCATAAGGAAGTCATGGAGGAGAATCGTGAGATCCTGGCTTCTCTCAGTAAGCCTCCCTGTTGGATCATAAAATCTGTTTGGAAATTACATAAATATCTGTATGTGATGAAGCTCAGAGATTTTGGCGGAACTCAACAGCTCAGCTTGCAAAAATCTAGGCTTCTAACACCCCTCACAGCTCACCTTGAACGGAGGTTGATGCTTTCTCTGTGACTATTCTTCCTCCGTTTATGCCTTTGAAACCATGGCCAGGTTGCTCTGAATTGCTCAGGCCTTTCAAAATAAAGGCTTCAGAGTAGTGAGGGAAGTTGAATTAGCTTCTGTCAGGTTCTTTTGTTTTTGTTTTTACCCTCTATTGGTATTCGGCTGACCAAAGAGACTATTGACATTGAGATGGAGCAGATTCCATGATTGGGCCAAACCAAATCCATCTCGGAAAAGAGACGAGCTTTTCAAGTCTCAGGTTCTCATAGATATTTCAGTTCATGCCAAGGGCAGGGAACAATCTAGAAAGTTCTCACATCTAACTCCCTTCAGTTCTTCCTCTATCACAAATGTTAATCAGTATTGTTCACTAATTGGGGTCCCAATTTGTTTCTCGGGTTCAGATCCATTTCCCTCTTTGTTACAGGTGGCGAGGAAATGGAACTTAAGAACAGGGGAGGCTGTGAGAAAAGCCACACAGAGGAGATGCCATATCCATATTTGGAATGTAGAGACAACTTTAGCCAGAGCGGCCCTCTCACTTCCATTCTAGGAATTCAAAGCGGAGAAAAACCTTATGAGTACTTCGAATGTGGGAAAAGCTTCAGCCTGGTCACTCATCTCACTTCCCATCAAAGGATTCACAGTGGGGAGAAACCATATCAGTGCTTGGAATGTGGAAAGATTTTAACCACAAAGCAATGTCTTATTTTCCATCAACTCATTCATACAGGAGAGAAACCCTATCAGTGCTTGGAATGTGGAAAGAGCTTCAGTAAAACGGCCCATTTCATTTCTCATCAAAGAATTCATACAGGGGGGAAACCGTATCAGTGCTTGGAATGTGGAAAGAGCTTCAGTAGGAAGGCCCATTTGACTTCCCATCAGAGAATTCATACAGGACAGAAACCCTATCAGTGCTTGGAATGTGGAAAGAGCTTTGGTCGGAAAGACAGTCTCACTTCCCATCAAAGAATTCATACAGGAGAGAACTCACACCAGTGCTTGGAATGTGGAAAGATGTTCACCACAAATAAAAGTCTCACGATCCACCAAAGAATTCATACAGGAGAGAAACCCTTTCAATGCTGGGAATGTGGGAAGAAGTTCATCAGGAGGAGAAGCTTCACTTCCCATCAAAGAATTCATACAGGGGAGAAACTATATCAGTGCTTGGAATGTGGAAAGAGCTTTTATAAGAGGGACCATTTCACTTCCCATCAAAGAATTCATACAGGGGAGAAACCCTACCAATGCTTGGAATGTGGGAAAAACTTCACTCGGAAGAACAGTCTCACCTCCCATCAAAATATTCATACAGGTGAGAAACCACATCAGTGCTTGGTATGTGGAAAGATTTTCACCAGGAAGAAAAGTCTCACTTCCCATAAAAAAATACATACAGGAGAGAAACCCTATCAATGCCTGGAATGTGGAAAGAGCTTCAGATGGAAAGAAAGCTTCATTTCCCATCAAAGCATTCATACAGGGGAGAAAC
Organism: Zootoca vivipara; assembly: GCF_965207765.1. Classification (NCBI taxonomy): domain Eukaryota; kingdom Metazoa; phylum Chordata; class Lepidosauria; order Squamata; family Lacertidae; genus Zootoca; species Zootoca vivipara. Next base: position 71,476,095 of record NC_142592.1, on the reverse strand, counting down.
CCTATCAGTGCTTGGAATGTGGGAAGAGCTTCAGTCGGAAGGACAGTCTTCCTGCCCATCAAAGAATTCATAGAGGGGAGAAGCCCTATCAGTGCTTGGAATGTGGAAAGAGCTTTTGTCAAAGGACCAATCTCACTGCCCATCAAAGAATTCATACAGGGAAGAAACCCTATAAGTGCTTGGAATGTGGGAAGAGTTTCACCTGGAAGGAAAGCTTCACTGCCCATCAAAGAATTCATACAGGGGACATACCCAGAGGGGAGAGGCTGCTACCTTCTCAATGAATCTGTTTCACTGTTGAAAAGCTCTTACCGCCAAAAAGTTCTTTCTGATGTTTTGTTGGAATCTCCTTTCTTGTAATTTGAAGGCATTGGTTCAGGCTCAACTTCACATGCTCCACTCCCATGTGACTACGCCAGGTCTCCTCTCTGTCTCCAGAAAAGTGGACACGGAGCAATGGATTCAAGCTACAAGAAAGAAGATTCCACCTAAACATTAGGAAGAACTTCCTGACAGTAAGAGCTGTTCGACAGTGGAATTTGCTGCCAAGGAGTGTGGTGGAGTCTCCTTCTTGGGAGGTCTCTAAGCAGAGGCTTGACAGGCATATGTCAAGAATGCTTTGATGGTGTTTCCTGATTGGCAGGGGGTTGGACTGGATGGCCCTTGTGGTCTCTTCCAACTCTATGATTCTATTCTTCTTCTCCAGGCTGAAAATGTGCAACACCCATGGGCGTACCCAGCGAGGGGCAGGGGGGCAGCTGCCTCCCCCCCCCGAAGCAAAAAAAATATTAAATGGTTATCTGCTCAGCAAAACTTCTGTCTCTCCTACAGCCTGCATTGTCTAGCTGCTTCCGGGCTTGGGCAGCTAACCCACCTCCTGCTTGACTGGGCTGGCCTTGCCAAAGCAGCTGTTGCTTTGGGGACCAGGAGGCGGGATGTGCGCGGGGCTGGAACTATGCCAGCAAGTTTGGAAAACTCAGCAGTGGCCAGAGGATTGAAGATCAGTCTACATCCCAATCCCAAAGAAGGGCAGTGCCAAAGAATGCTCCAACTACCGCACAATTGCGCTCATTTCACACGCTAGCAAGGTTATGCTTAAAATTCTACAAGGCAGGCTTAGGCAGTATGTGGACCGAGAACTCCCAGAAGTGCAAGCTGGATTTCGAAGGGGCAGAGGAACCAGAGACCAAATTGCAAACATGCGCTGGATTATGGAAAAAGCTAGAGAGTTCCAGAAAGACATATACTTCTGTGTCGACCACAGCAAACTATGGCAAGTTCTTAAAGAAATGGGAGTGCCTGATCATCTCATCTGTCTCCTGAGAAATCTCTATGTGGGACAAGAAGCTACAGTTAGAACTGGATATGGAACAACTGATTGGTTCAAAATTGGGAAAGGAGTACGACAAGGTTGTATATTGTCTCCCTGCTTATTTAACTTATATGCAGATTTCATCATGCAAAAGGCTGGACTGGTTGAATCTCAAGCCGGAATTAAGATTGCTGGAAGAAATATCAACAACCTCAGATGATATGCTGATGACACAACCTTGATGGCAGAAAGTGAGGAGGAATTAAAGAACCTTTTAATGAGGGTAAAAGAGGAGAGCGCAAAATATGGTCTGAAGCTCAACATAAAAAAAACCAAGATCATGGCCACTGGTCCCATCACCTCCTGGCAAATAGAAGGTGAAGAAATGGAGGCAGTGAGAGATTTTACTTTCTTGGGCTCCTTGATCACTGCAGATGGTGACAGCAGTCACAAAATTAAAAGACGCCTGCTTCTTGGGAGAAAAGCAATGACAAACCTAGACAGCATCTTAAAAAGCAGAGACATCACCTTGCCGACAAAGGTCTGTATAGTTAAAGCTATGGTTTTCCCAGTAGTGATGTATGGAAGTGAGAGCTGGACCATCAAGAAGGCTGATCGCCGAAGAATTGATGCTTTTGAATTATGGTGCTGGAAGAGACTCTTGAGAGTCCCATGGACTGCAAGAAGATCAAACCTATCCATTCTGAAGGAAATCAGCCCTGAGTGCTCACTGGAAGGACAGATCCTGAAGCTGAGGCTCCAAGACTTTGGCCACCTCACGAGAAGAGAAGACTCCCTGGAAAAGACCCTGATGTTGGGAAAGATGGAGTGTACTACTGTAGGAGAAGGGGACGACAGAGGATGAGATGGTTGGACAGTGTTCTCGAAGCTACGAACATGAGTTTGACCAAACTGTGGGAGGCAGTGGAAGACAGGAGTGCCTGGCGTGCTATGGTCCATGGGGTCATGAAGAGTCGGACACGACTAAACGACTAAACAACAACAACGTTGCCCTCAGACTGGGGCAGAGGGAAGGGAGTTGCCCTGAAGAAGAGGCAGGCAGGCTTTCCCCAGCAAATAGCCAGAGGTCCAAAGTTTGGAGCAATGAATAACCTGGTTTTGCCCCAGATGGTTTATTATATCCTTTTTAGGGAGGATATGTCATGTATATCCTCCCATATATGCAACATCTGCTAACATCTGTATTTGGACCAGCAGCTTTTGTCACATCCAAGATGCCTGAGATACTCAAACACTTGATCGAATCGAATTCTTAGAGGCTAAAAAAACAGTTACTGTATTCCTTTTTATAGATGTTTAGTGTCAATTAATCAATTTAACTCTCAGACTTTGAAAAATGAATGGAATAAAGAACTAATGGCCCCATCTCAATTAAACAATGGGAAAATGTTCCAGCCTCAATATCTAATGTGTCATTAGATTATAAACAATGTCTCATACAACAAAAGATTTTATTTAGATTTTATCCATTATGATAGCATAAACATGTTCTAGTGGTGACAACATGTTGTTGCAATTAGGAGAATGCCTTGTTGAAACATATGTTTAGACAGTGTTTGACATTGCCATTTTTTTGGGGGGGGGGAGAATACTAGCATGTAGAAATCTATTGTGCGGAAACCCAGCCAGTTAGGTTGTTGTTATTACTACTAGCTGGCCCTGCCACGCGTTGCTGTGGCTTAGTCTGTGAAATAGGCCCTCAGAGTCCCCCTTCAGACTCCCCTGTAGGCCCCACTGAGCTGTTTTGTGTCGGTGCGGAGATCTCCACGGAGGGCACGGATTGTGGATCGGGTAGGATGGTGAAGGCCGAGACCTATGGGGGGATCTCTAGAGAGAGAGGGGATCTCTGGGGTAGGTACCTCCCTAGTGAGAGGGGTCTTTGGGGAATGGGCTACTGTTGGGGTGGCCTGGTCCCTGGCAGAGGTCTGTTCTCCGGGGTGGGCTATGTCCCGGGATGGTGGGGTGGATGGAGAGTGGCCGTCATTTTGCCAGTGGGCGGGATTTTGAGTGTATGTTTGATTTTGTTTGGTGGGGTGGATGGGGAGTGGGCGGGATTTTGGCAGTATGTTGGATGTTGTTTGTTGGATGTCCACTGGAGGGAGCAATTTTTTTGTATACAAATCCGGGTTTCTACCTGTCCAAGGTGTGTGTATGGACAATGTACGTGGATAGAGACACTCTCACATGTGCTCCCGATGTTGTCACGGCTAAAAATTGGCCGCTGTTTCTTTAATGCTGGGGAGCTGGGTCAGCATGAGTCAGCAGCCTGCAGTGACTCATGCAACCTTTCACCTAATTGTATTATACCTGTATATATGTTGGTGGTGTTTGCTGGATGTTAGTTGGTTGTTGTTGTGGTTGGTTGGTTGGAGAAAGCTGGTGGTGTTGATGTCTGTCGTTCTGCAGTTAAAGGCTTTTAAGAATAAAAGCAGAATATACTCTGCAAGGACACTCTTCGTGGAGTCTTTTGTGCCAGGCAAAGCAGGTCAGAAGCTTTGGCATATTTTTTCAAAACACTGACAGGTTATGGGCCCAGTGTTTCTGAGCATGTGCAGAGTGCAAAACGACTAACAGCATCTCAGCAGGGAGCTGGTGAGTCCTGGTGGTGCATTGAGCCAGTGGCTGTGCGTTGGAGCAGTTGGTGACAAGCTGTAACTGTCTGCAGCGACGCTGGAGCAGCAGGAAGGCACCCAGCATGGGCTACTGGAGCAGCTTGACTCACTACAGGACCGCAGCAGGCGACTCACAGAGCGGCTACATTGGTTGCAGAGCCAGGTGGAACCTGAGGGTCAACAGAGGCAGCAGCTAGAAGCCGGTGAGTGCCAGCCAGGACCATCCAGTCAGACTCTAAAGAAAGAGTCTGGAGAGATTGCTGGAGGCCCTTCTGAAGGGGCTCAGCAAGCACCAGCAGAGATGGCAGATTTCCAGTCTTCCCAAGTTGTAAATATTGGGGGAGGCATTCCTTTTGAACTTCTCTCAGAAAGCAACTGGCTGAGTTGGTCAATAAGAATGGAGTTGTTGCTAAGGAGAGATGGACTATGGGACTGTGTTGAGACTGAGGTTTCAAGATGGGACTCTGCTGATAAAAAACGACTGGATGAAAGGGCTCGTACCCAAATTATGCTGTGTTTGAGCAACTCCCAGTTACTACATGTTGTGAATGCCAGCACAGCGTTTGAGTGCTGGAATTTATTAAGGGCAGTGCATGTCAGAGAAACTGCTGGAACCATCATTTCTCTGACCAGAAGGCTGTTCAGGACTGTTATGAAAGAAGGTGAGAGTTTGGCAACTCATCTTCAAACGCTGAAATCTCTGTTTCTACAACTACAGCAGAGAGGTAAGCGTTATGATGAAACTGATCAAACATACATTATTCTTTCGAGTTTGCCTGATAGCTGGATGCCCGTGATTAACAGCATGGAGAGTATGCGTCCCAGAGATCTGACCCTTGAGTATGTGGTTGGAAGATTGACCGAGGAAGCAGAGAGAAGGTCAGATAGACAGGCTGAACTCCAAGAGAGGAGGAGTTACAGCCGAGGGGGCCAGCAGCAGAATCTGCCAAAGGAGCAAAGTCAAGATTTGGACTTGGCCATGGCAGTGAGGAGGTGTTTTAGATGCAACCAACCAGGGCATCTCCAGCGTCAATGCAGGGCAAGACTTCCAGGAGACGACGTGGAGCAGAGACAGCAATCGACACAGAAACGTAAGCAGAAGGGGCTCTCTTCAGGGAAGAGGAACACGCGTTCTGCTCAGTTTGTTTCTGCATTTTCTCGAGAGGAGAGGAAGATACCTCGAGGAACGTGGTTGCTGGACTCTGGCAGCAGCAGCATAATCTGCAACAAACGGAAGGACTTTAAGACCCTGGGAAAGCCAGTCGATGGAAAAGACTCTATCTATCTTGCTGATGGTCATAAAAGCAAGATTAATGGCCAGGGAACATGTTTCCTGCAGTGTTTGAACACTACTCTGCCAGAGACTCTGTTTGTAAGCAGTTTGGACTATTGTTTACTGTCTGTAAGTTGTTTGATTAAAGCAGGGTATAGTGTTGAGTTCACGCAGGATGGTTGTCTGATAAAGAAAGGAACTCAGGTATGTGGCCATGCAAAGATAGAAAATGGGCTGTATGTAATGCAAGACAAGCCTGTTAAAGCAGCCCAGGTGGTTCAAGAGAATTTGCCAGTTCATAAGGGGTGTATACATGAACTACATAGGAAACTGGGTCATGCAAATTTTCGTGTGCTTTCAGAGATGCAAAAGGTGTGCAAGAACCTAAAAGTAAAAAGCTGTAACTGTTTTTTAGACTGCAATGTATGCAAAATGGCCAAATCTAAGAGGAAGCCTGTGGCTTCTAAAAGTGACAGAGTATCTAAAGAGGTTTTAGAACTTGTCCATTGTGACGTGATAGGCCCTTTTCCACAGAAGACTGAAGGGGGCGCCAGATACGCTTTTCTGGTGATAGATGATAAATCACGTTTTAGTTGGCTGTTTTTGCTAAAACAGAAGTCAGAGTGTTTCCCCACATTCAGAGAATGGGTTGCCCAAGCTGAAAGGCTCTTCAATCGCCCTGTTGTGCAGTTGCAAACAGATAGGGGCGGGGAATTTTTGAATAAACAGTTTGGGGCATGGTTGAGACGTAAGGGGATCACTCATCGTTTAACTAACCCTTATAGTCCTGCAGAAAATGGTCTGTGTGAAAGACGTGGGGCTGTAATACAATCAGTAAAGGACTGTCTGCTAGTGGATGCAGGATTAGGTCACAACCATAGGCTGTGGGGTGAAGCTTTTCTCACAGCGAACTTCCTGATTAATAGAACCTGGTCTAGCTCTATAAAGGATATTCCTTATCGTGTGTTGTTTGGGAAAGAACCAGAGTGGACGATGCTCCATAACTGGGGTTCTTGGGCACATGTAAATATCCCCAAAGCTCAGCGCCAAAAAGGGAGCGCTAGAGCACAGAGACTGCGTTTTGTAGGATATCAGTCCTATGGCAAAGGGTGGCGTTTCAGTTTACGCCCAGGACGCGTGGTTCTGTCACGAAGTGCAGACTTCGCTGACCAGGACAGGTGGACCATGATCCACGCGAACCCAGATTGCCTACTGCCCCTGCAAGTAAGAGAGGAGGTTTCTTCTCAGCCATTGGCAACACAGGAGCAGGATGAGGAGGAGGCACAGATTTCCCCAAAAGATGTGACAATAGATGATACTTCTTCTCCAGAGGCAGAGGAAGAAGAGCCAGAGATAAGTGAGCAGGAAGAAGTAATTTTGCCTAGACGTTCTCAGCGTTCAAACAAGGGTGTACCTCCTCAGCGTTTGACCTTAGGAGTGAGAGCATGTAATATGAATTGTGTAGAGCCACAAAGTTATGATGAAGTCTTAAACTTACCCCCTGGGGAACGTGCTTTGTGGCAACAAGCTATGAAAGAAGAAATGGACTCTTTTAAACGTAACAAAGTGTTTGAGGTCATAGTGCCGCCACCTGGTGGCAGAGTGGTGTCATGCAAGTGGGTCTACAAAAGAAAAACCCTTGCATCGGGGGAGCCACGTTTCAGAGCCAGATTAGTAGCCAGAGGGTTCACTCAGATTAAAGGGGAGAGCTATGACGAAGTGTTTTCTCCCACTTTAAGGAGTGAAACTTTTCGTTTAATGCTTTCCATTGCTGCTGTAAGAAAACTAGCAGTCCACCATTTTGATGTTGATGCTGCATATTTGCATGCAAATTTAGACCATGAAGTGTTAATGAAACAACCCCCAGGTTTTGAAGAGAGGAATGGTGCAGTCTGGCGTTTAAAAAAGGCTGTTTATGGACTCAAACAAAGTGGAAGATGTTGGAACCAATGTTTAAATGAAGCCCTTGTAAAACTAGGTTTTAAAAAGAGTGTGGCTGATCCATGCCTGTACACCAAGGGGACAGGCAACAAATATCTAATGCTCTTAGTCTTTGTAGATGATTTGCTTGTAGCAGGGAGTTCCACAGATGAAATCCAGAAGCTCACTAGTCAGCTGGAAAAGAGGTTTAAGCTTAAAGCCTTGGGGCCTGTAAGCAATTACTTGGGAGTAGAAGTAAGGCGAGAAGCTGATGGAAGCTTTCTATTGAGCCAGAAAGAGAAAATTAATCATCTGATAGAGCAGTTTGGTATGGAAAACTGCAAACCAGTTCAAACTCCCATGATACCAGATTTCACAAAGATAGTGTGTGATGATGAATTTGATCAGCCTGAGTTGTATCGCTCAAAAATAGGATCATTGCTGTATTTAAGCCAGTGGTCAAGGCCAGACATCGCATGTGCTACAAATGTTCTGAGCCAACGTGTATCTAAACCCAGTACTGTTGATTGGTGTGGTTTGAAAAGGCTTATTCGATATCTAAAGGGGACATCAAGTGTATGTTTAAAGATATCTAGTACACAAGATGAGAGGCTAGAAGTATTTGTTGATGCAGACTGGGGGAGCTGCGTAACTACCAGAAAATCTACAAGTGGAATGGTTGTGATGTTTGCAAATTCCATAATTGGATGGCGTTCGAAGAAACAAGGATTTGTAGCAACTTCATCCTGTGACGCAGAATATGGGAGCCTGTCGCTAGCATGCAATGAAATTGTGTGGTTTATACAGATTCTAAAAGATCTAGATTGTAAAATAGATTTGCCTATCCAAGTGTATGAAGATAGTCAATCATGCATTGCATTAGCGGGCTCAGAAATAATGAAATCCGCATCGAAACATATTGCCATCCGTTATGCAAATGTTAGAGATTGTGTACAGAATGGGTTAATCAAATTGGAGTATTGTCAAACACAAGATAATATTGCTGATTTGTTTACCAAGCCTTTGCCAGCAACATGTCATAGGGAATTGATGACAAAACTGGGTTTATGTATATAGTATATGCATGTTTTGTTTTCTGTTGGAGTTTTTGCATTTAAAGAAACAGAAGGGGTGTCACGGCTAAAAATTGGCCGCTGTTTCTTTAATGCTGGGGAGCTGGGTCAGCATGAGTCAGCAGCCTGCAGTGACTCATGCAACCTTTCACCTAATTGTATTATACCTGTATATATGTTGGTGGTGTTTGCTGGATGTTAGTTGGTTGTTGTTGTGGTTGGTTGGTTGGAGAAAGCTGGTGGTGTTGATGTCTGTCGTTCTGCAGTTAAAGGCTTTTAAGAATAAAAGCAGAATATACTCTGCAAGGACACTCTTCGTGGAGTCTTTTGTGCCAGGCAAAGCAGGTCAGAAGCTTTGGCATATTTTTTCAAAACACTGACAGTGAGCAAATTTGAGGACGATCGGGTAAGCGGTTGTGGAGAAAGGTTCGTTGGAACAAACATTCACCCTCTACATATATATATATATATATATATATATATATATATATATATATTAGTATTATTAGATAGCATCATCTGAAACTATGTACTTAATCCATGGGGCATGGCAAATGGTCAACATGCCATATATTGCTGGGCATATAAGACAACCCCCAACTTTTCCAGTTAAATTATAGAGTTTGGGATATACTCGCCATATAAGAAATACGACCCGGCGTATAAGACGACCCCCGACTTTTGAGAAGATTTTCTGGGGTTAAAAAGTAGTCTTATACGCAGGAATATACGTAAATGGATTCTCTGGGCCCTTACATCTGCAAAAAGAATAATATTAAGAACCTAAGATAAGATTGCAGAATCAGGCCAATGGCTCATCTAGTCCAGCCTCCTGTCTTCACAGTGGCCAACCAGAAGTCCCAATAGGAAGCTTGTGAGCAGGATCCAAGCACAAGAGTCCTTTCCCCTCCTCTGGATTCCAGAAACTGGTATTCAAAAGTATTTCCTGCCTCCTTCGGTGGAGGTAGAGCATAGGCATTGTGGCTTGTACTAGCCATCCATAGCTCTCTCCACCTCCGTGAATTTGTCTTTTTAAAAAGCCCTCCAAGGGGGTGGTGTAACAGGGAGTCCTTGGAGCACCCCACAATTGCCTAACCTTGACTCCCATAGGTTCTGGTCGGGGGTCACAAGCAAGAGACTTCCGCCAGGAGATAGAAGCAAAACAGCGGCCTGTGGGTCTGATCTTTATTGTTGCAACCAGACTTCCAGCTACCACAAAGACAAAGCAGCCAGAAGCCCCCAAACCATGGTTACATCCGTATTTTAAAGTTCCCCCTAATGCATCTCAGGATGCATCATCAAGACATCATAGGCTTGTCACAGAAAGGGCGTGGTCTCAGGTAGAACCTGGGAACCAAGCATGCTCCTGTCAATCAAATATTGGCATGTACTCCCAAAGGAAAGTATTGAATATCACCGGTCATGACCCCGTGGCTGTATCTTGCCAGGCAGACATGTGACTGTGCATCTCGGGGATTATGGTGGGCTCCCTGACCCCTCCCCTAAAACCTCACTTCCCTGGGCCCTAAATGCCATTGGAACCGAGAAGACGGATGCGGCGAGTGATTTCTTATGAATTTCTAAAGTTTTCCCATTAAGCCAGGACACAGATACGTTTATCAGCGAATTGCTCCCTTGGGTATTGGCCTTTTCCCTGTTTTCCTCTGTTGGAGACCCGGGTCTGGCTCGGTGGGGAGTCGCAGGGTCCTGAGCTGAGGAGCCTCCCTTGCAGATGCAATGCAAGGCTTTGCAGATATAGAATCATAGAGTTGGAAGAGACCACAAGGGTCATCCAGTCCAACCCCCTGCCGAGCAGGAAAAACACATCAAAGCATTCTTGACATATGCCTGTCAAGCCTCTGCTTAAAGACCTCCAAAGAAGGAGACTCCACCACACTCCTTGGCAGCAAATTCCACTGTCAAACAGCTCTTACTGTAAGGAAGTTCTTTCTAATGTTTAGGTGGAATCTTCTTTCTTGTAGTTTGAATCCATTGCTCCGTGTCCGCTTCTCTGGAGCAACAGAAAACAACCTTTCTCCCTCCTCTATATGACATCCTTTCATATATTTGAACATGGCTATTATATCACCCCTTAACCTTCTCTTCTCCAGGCTAAACATGACTCCTATGCTGCTGTCTTTTTCTCTTGACTTGGTGGGGGAAAGGCAGAGAATGCGCGCGAGGGAACGGGTTGGTGATGCGCAGCGGAGACGCTTTGTCTTTAACGATGGACTATGGTTTGTTGCCCGTTTGGGGCAGCAGAGGTTGGGGGCTTCAGCTGGGGATTCTTGCGCTGTGATTCGTGCCCTGCGGGCGATTGATGCCCTTTTTTTGGGGGGGGGCTCTTCCAACTCTTCCATTCCCTGATTCTCAGAGGGGCTTCCCTGCTTCTTGTCCAGCCTTTCCTCCTGCAAGTTGCTCCTCCTGTTTCTGGGCCAGGGAGGGAGAAGCTCAGCCCAGCCCCCAGCCAGCGCCTCCCCAAACCCCAAACAAGCCTCTGCTTGTGATGCAGCAGCTAAAAAAGCTGCTGCAAAAAAGCCAATGCAATTCTGGGCTGCATCAATAGGAGTATAGCATCTAGATCTAGGGAAGTAATAGTACCACTGTATTCTGCTCTGGTCAGACCTCACCTGGAGTACTGTGTCCAGTTCTGGGCACCACAGTTCAAGAAGGATACTGAGAAGCTGGAACATGTCCAGAAGAGGGCAAGCAAAATGGTCAAAGGCCTGGAAACGATGCCTTATGAGGAACGACTTAGGGAGCTGGGTATGTTTAGCCTGCAGAAGAGAAGGTTAAGGGGTGATATGATAGCCATGTTCAAATATATAAAAGGATGTCATATAGAGGAGGGAGAAAGGTTGTTTTCTGCTGCTCCAGAGAAGCGGACACGGAGCAATGGATTCAAACTTCAAGAAAAAAGATTCCACCTAAACATTAGGAAGAACTTCCTGACAGTAAGAGCTGTTCGGCAGTGGAATTTGCTGCTAAGGAGTGTGGTGGAGTCTCCTTCTTTGGAGGTCTTTAAGCGGAGGCTTGACAGGCATATGTCAAGAATGCTTTGATGGTGTTTCCTGCTTGGCAGGGGGTTGGACTGGATGGCCCTTGTGGTCTCTTCCAACTCTAGGTTTCTATGATTCTATATACACATATGTAAATACAGTATACATACCGTATATGTTTATATCTCTTCCAACTCTATGATTCTATGATTAGGAAGAACTTCCTGACAGTAAGAGCTGTTCGACAGTGGAATTTGCTGCCAAGGAGTGTGGTGGAGTCTCCTTCCTTGGAGGTCTTTAAGCAGAGGCTTGACAGCCATCTGTCAGGAATGCTTTGATGGTGTTTCCTGCTTGGCAGCGGGTTGGACTGGATGGCCCTTGGGGTCTCTTCCAACTCTATGATTCTATGATTCTAAGCCTCCTGTGCTCCTGGTGCGCTCGAGAGGGAGAAAAGAGGGAGCTTGCCGAGCTCAGCTTGCATGCCAAGGGTTAAAAGGAACCGAGCTGGATTCCTATAGAGGACAGGAAGTCCAGAGCAAAAGCCCCTCCCTCGCCAGTCTTTCCCTGCGAGGAAGGGGCGCTTTTGTTTCTTTGGGCGAATTGGAGCCGGCTGGGAACGCGGTGAGTTTCCCCTCTCCTCTCCCCCCCCCCGGGTGCACTGGGGAGAAGGGGAGTCCCAGGGCAGCAGGGGGAGGGAGGGTGTAGCGGGGAGGGGGGACCCCAAAGAAGGACACGGAGGGTCTTGCAGGGGAGGGAGGGGCGAGTTGGCAGGAGGACGGCAGCTGGATCCTTTGGGGAGGGTCTTGGCGTCGAGGAAAAAAGGCGTTGGGGGGGGGAATCCAATTCATTTATGAATAGAGGTTGCAGCCGGACGGAAACATTCAGACGTGAAATACTGTACACGCTAAAACCTTCAATTGCATGTGGAGGAGCTCAGCATCGGAAGAGAAGAGAAACCCTGCAGGATCAGGCCAAAGGGCCCCCCCCAAGAGTCCAGCCTCCTCTTCCGCCCTGAGCCCGGTTTTTGACTGGGGAGGGCGGGGTATAAATAAAATTTTTTTTTATTATTATTAAATTTGGCCGATGCAATAAAAAAAGAGAGAAGAGAGAGAGAGAGAGAGACTTTGGGCAGATTGAAGGCGGATAAAAGAAAGTCCTTCCTTCCTGGGACTGGTTCCCGTAAGGGGCAGAAATGGGCACCACCGAGGTGCCTTTGAAAGAGGATGAGGCCAGTTGGTGGAGCAGGAGGAGAGGGCGGTGGCCGGGGGGGGGGGCTCCTCTGCCCTGTCTCCCTGTCGGAGGCTGCAAGGCTTCAGAGTCCCACTTGCTGCAGGTGGAGAGAGGGGCTCTTGCACCCCAGTCCTGCTGGTGGGCTTCCCTTAAGGAGCCCCTGTTTGGCCCCTGTGGGAAGAGGAGGCTGGACTCTTGGGGGGCCTCTTTGGCCTGATCCTGCAGGGTTCCTCTTCTCTTCCGATGCTGAGCTCCTCCACATGTAAGTGGGCCCTCCGTTCTCCTTCCATCAGAAGCAAAGATTTCCCCACCCCCAACAGCCCATGAACCAGACAGGGCTGCTATCCAGACTCCTGGCTGACACGGGTGTGTCCCTTCAGACATGCAACCCTTCCGATGTTCAGAGGATATTTTGAGACTGAACAGAAAGCCCTCTGGAGAAGCTTAGCTGTGATTCCTGAGGCTGATTCATCTCTCAGAAAGCCCAGCACTTCCCTGCCCGTTTTGCACGGTCACTTTCCCTCTAGGAGGGCTAGAGACTTGCTTCTCGTTCTCCTCCTCCTCCTTCCTTTTTAAATAAACCTCATGGTCTGGGTTGTGGTGCAGTCAGGAGCTGGCTCTCCCAAGACTTATACATGCTTCTTAATGGAATCCTTTCCTTCTCCTGACAATGTGTCAGTTTTGTAACGCAACCATGTGTTTTCATTGTAGAATTTCCTATTACCTCTAATTCGGACAGATAGAACTTGGAGGTTTCCTGAGAGCACAGATGGATGATCAACACACAGTTGGTCCTGAAGCAGGAAGAGGCCATGCCATCAAAACTGGGAGCAGTGGGGGATTCTGGGAAAACTATGTGCAGAAGATCCTGGGTGAGGAGGACGCCCTCCGCTCAGAGGTGCAGAGCCAGCAGTTCAGGCAGTTCTGCTACCAGGAGGCCAAAGGACCTCGTGAGGTTTGCAGCCGACTCTACAACCTTTACCATCGATGGCTGAAGCCAGAAAGGCACACGAAAGCTGAGATGCTGGACCTGGTGATCTTGGAGCAGTTCCTGGCTGTCTTTCCACCAGAGATGGAGAGCTGGGTGAGGGAATGCGGAGCCGAGACCAGTTCCCAGGCAGTGGCCCTGGCTGAAGGTTTCCTCCTGAGTCAGGCAGAGGAGAGAAAGCAGGTGAGAGAGACTTTCCTCTGGCTCAGAACATGAGAGAGAGAGTATCCCAAAATTCCCTACTAATGACCCATTCCTTTTTGGAAAGCACCCAAGGAATGAGATTGGATGCCTGCCATTTATTTTCTAATAGTTCTCCCCATTCTGTTTTGAATCTTTGTTGATCTTTCAGGGGAAAGATCTGTTTGCAGGAATGGGCCTGGATTCCTCTGACCCTGAAAGGACTCCGTTGGATACCAGAGAGAGGCCACTGGGTAAGGAGGAATGTGTGTGTGTGTCCCCCGTCTTTGGTGACATTCTGTGGATTTTGAAACAAATCCGTGGATTCTATTCACCTTTTGGGAGAAGGCACTTGGGAACAAGAACTCCAAGGAAGGGTGATGTGCAGTATTTTTACAGAGCTAAAATATGAAATGAGTCAGAGTCAATGGAGTGTTTCCCTGGGGGTGAAGTCAGACTGCTGTGTTAGCACCAACTTCACCGGAGAGCAAGCCAGGGCAGAGTGTCTGGAGCGCCTGACCCCCCTCTCAGCTTTGCTTATGTGGCCAAGGAAAGCAGAGCAAGACATTTGGAGCCTCCCTGGCTGCAAGAGTTGTCGGAAGGTCTACAACAGGGGTCAGCAAACTTTTTCAGCAGGGGGCCGGTCCACTGTCCCTCAGACCTTGTGGGGGGCTGGACTATATTTTGAAAAAAAATATATGAATGAATTCCTATGCCCCACAAATAACCCAGAGATGCATTTTAAATAAAAGGACACTTCTACTCATGTAAAAACACCAGGCAGGCCCCACAAATAACCCAGAGGTGCATTTTAAATAAAAGAACTCATTCTATTCATGTAAAAACATGCTGATTCCCGGACCGTCCGTGGGCTGGATTTAGAAGGCGATTGGGCTGCATCCAGCTCCCGGGCCTTAGTTTGGGGACCCCTGGTCTACAAGGTGCCATTCAACCATCTTAGGGACCCCACTCTGGTTTACCTCAAGGCAGCAGGCATAGATTTTCCCTCAAGTTTTACTACTCCTGAAGCCTTTCTCACAAATGAGCATAGCTGCAAAGCAGCGGAGGTTTAGGATCAGAGTTCTCCACCTCCCAGATGGGTTACCTTCCCAGAGTGACAGGTCCCACCTGCCCCTTTGAAATGGGTCCAAATGTCAAAATGTGCTCAGCAGACGAGACATTTTCGGAGGCCCGCCTGTAGTTTGATACCTAGTGCTCAACGTCAGAGGAAAGCATGCCCTCATGGCCTCCCACCCACCTTTGTCTCTTGCAGGTGACAGAAGGATGCCAGCAAGACCTCCTCATCCATCTTTTCAAGGTGGCAGAAGGGAAGCAGTGGCTGTGGAACCAGATCAGGTAAGGGGAAAGAGCACGGGGGGGGGGGGGCAGCCAGGTGCCTCTGGGCCTGAACAAATCTCTCTCCTCTTGGCTTCCATCAAAGCTGCCCTTAAACAAGGCTGCAAATGTCATTCATTTATGTGCTGAGAATAAGAAATAGCTGCCTCCCCTGAGCTTGCATTCTGAATGTCGCTAGTATGATTTAGAAGTCATTGCAGTTTTATTTCTAGAGTCACCACTGAATGCTAAAATAGGCTTCCATGCAGTTTACACACCATACCAAACAGTGGCCAGGATTCAGCTAACCAGCCCCATCAGTTTCACTGGGAGGCTTTCCCTCCCCTCCCTGTACCCACATGTGCCTCTTGAAATGGGCTTTAGGGTATCAAGAGGGTTCCCCCCTCCTGAATGGCACACAGGGAAACAAGAGCGGAAATCCTCCTGTCTGGCCAAGGGGGATGTTACGCAGCTGGGAGGATCTGAAGAAAACAATGTGGAGTTCCACCCGTTTACACTAAGATTAATGTCCGTCATTAAAATACACGATAAAATAATTCCATGGAGACATTAAAAGAAGCATCAATAAAATGCACTGGCAAAGGGATCCCATTAAAACGACACAGCAGAGAACAGACAGAGAACTACAGGGCAGGCTTCCAGTCCCACCTGCCTTAACGGAGGCAGCCCCCATCCCATAACAGCGGTGAACAAAATGCAATGATGGCAGAAGGCAAATCATCCTTGCAAATTCCCCCCAGAGAGGGGTGGGAATGGGCTTCACTTGCACTTTGATTGGTACCTGGCATTTGCTCCTGCATGGAATATGGGAGGCAGGGAGGTGCTGAGTGCAAAAGCACTTTGCCTGGCGAAAACCCTCCTATGCCGCCATTAAGAAGAAGAGGTTCTCCATTTGTCATTGATATGAGCTTTCATGTGCATGATGTATCTGAAGAAGTGTGCATGCACACGAAAGCTTATACCAATGACAAACTTAGTTGGTCTCTAAGGTGCTACTGGAAGGAATTTTTTTATTTTGTTTCGACTACGGCAGACCAACACAGCTACCTACCTGTAACTAGATCCATTTAATTGGATCTTTAATTGGCTTTAAAGTACCAGCACATGATGGAAAAGGGTTGCAACAACATACTTTCGAATATACAGTCATACCTCGACATCCAAACGCTTCAACTTCCGAAGTCGACAACCCCGGAAGTCTTTTCGCCGTGCGTTCCTGGCGCATGCGCAGAATGTCGGCATATGCGCAGAAGCGCGAAATCATGCTTCGCACATGCACCGTCTGCGTGCTTCGACATCCAAAAACCTCGACTTATGAAGACGGCCACGGAACAGATCGTCTTCGTAAGTCGAGGTACCACTGTACCAGCTACATGGATCAAAGGTTTGAATTGAGATTTTCTTTGGCGTGAGAGTCGGTTGGGGAGAGGGAAGCCCACAGTTTGTTTGTTCTAAGTTTCTTTTATATATTTATGATTCAGCCACCCTCTCTGGAAAATAAGATAAATAGCTATTTACAAGTGAGGAAGGGATGTTGGAGTAATATTGATATGAACAAGCAAAAATGGAAACCGTGTATGATCTGAAATGAAGAAAGGAGGAGGAGGGGAAGTTCAAGTATGACTGTGTTGGAAAGACAGTAATTCCCCTCACCCCCGTTTAAAAACAAGAGATAAGGGAAAATAGAGTGAGATTTGTGTGTGATACTGACAGAATGGTATTTGAAGATAAAGTTCAATTGGGCCATGTCTCTTGTTGTAAGGAAAAGAATTTGGAGGCTGAGATAAGGCTACAGAGATTCTGGGAGTTGGAAAGGAGTATTAAATCTTTAGCATGTTTGAAAACTGCCCACCATTTCCTAGGGTGAGGGGGAAATAGTGAAGATCTGTGACATTGTTTTACTAGTGAGACAGAATAGTTTCTAGCATACTGTTGCCTGTTCCAAGACATCGACGCAAAGGACAGAGAGAGAAGACCTCTGAGAAACTTCGAGATTCGGTTCCATCCCAAGCCATGATAGGAGAAAACAACAACTGGGAAGTGAAAGACAATATCATATATGGACAGAAGGAATCTCCATGGATATAACAGTTTTCACACGCAGGGCAGAATAAAGATAATAGTTTCAGTTCCTCACTTGAAGCTTTATAAATTGATCTATTGTAACATCACAAATGGAAATAATTATGTAGCTGTTGGCTAAGGGATTATTATTATTATTAGTGAAATGTAATTGACATTAATTAGGTTATGGAACACCCAAACCATCATGTGGGGAGTCACTTTAACTAAAATGTATTAATTGGAAGTTGATTGGCACTTTGATAATTGTATAATTTGGGAATTAATTGCTATTGTTATAATTTGGCTATTATTGGGGGTATATTGGAAAACTAATTTTAAAAAATTTAAAAGAAAAAAGAAAAGAACAGAGCAATGTGTTCTTCATTCTGACTAAGAGGAGGACCTTTTTCTTTCTCTTTTAGGGTTCCCTGTGCTTTGAAGATGTCACTGTTCATTTCACAGATGACGAATGGGCATTGCTGGATCCTGACCAGAGAGCTCTGCATAAGGAAGTCATGGAGGAGATTTGTGGGATCGTGGACTCTCTTCGTAAGGCTCCCTGTTGGATCATAATACATGTTTGGAAATTCCATACATAGTTCAATTTGATCAACCTTCCAGATTTTGGTGGAACTCCACAGCACCATTTACAGCATCTGGGATTCTAATATGCTGCACAGCTCACCTTAAATGGAGGGCTAAATACTGTTTTGTCTTTGAATATTCTTCCTCCAATGACTAGCCTGGTGTGAACTGCCTGGGCCTTTTTAACTGTTGGTTTTAGAGAAGGGACAGAAGTCAAAGTAGCTTCTGTCGGGAGTTTCTGTCTTTGCTTCTGTTGGTTTTGGTTGAGCTAAGAGACCACTGTCATTGGAGATGGAGCAGATTCCTTGATGGGGTCAAACAGATTTCATCCCAGGAAAGAGCTAGGCTTTTCAAATCTCAGGTCCTCATAAATATATCAGTTAATGCCAGTCAACAAATTAAGTGAACCCTATAGTAAGACTCACTTCAGTTCTTCCTCTATCACAAGTGTTAATTAGTATTGTTCAAAAATCGGGGTCTCCATCTGTTTCTCGGGTTCTAATACATTTCTCTTTGTTGCAGGTGGCGATGAACTGGAAATTAAGAACACGGGAGGCAATGACAACATCCACACATTGGAGAAACCATATGAATATTCTGAGTTGGGAAAGAGCTTCAGTCTGACCAGCCCTCTCACTGCCCATCACAGCAAAGAGAAACCATATCAGTGCTTGGAATGTGGAAAGAGCTTCAGTCTGAGCACCCATCTCACCTCTCATGAAAGAATTCACAGTGGGGAGAAACCGTATCAGTGCTTAGCATGTGGAAACAGCTTTAATTCCAAGAGAAGTCTCACATCCCATCAAAGAATTCATACAGGAGATAAACCCTATCAGTGCTTGGAATGTGGAAAGAGCTTCAGTTGGAAGGAAAGTCTCACCTCACATGGAAGAATTCACACAGGGGAGGAACCTTTCAAGTGCATGGAATGTGGAAACAGTTTCAATTCGGAGAGGAGTCTCATTTCCCATCAAAGAATTCATACTGGTGAGAAACCCTATCAGTGCTTAGAATGCGGAAAGAGCTTCAGTCAGAGGGCCAATCTCACTTTCCACCAAAGAATTCATACAGGGGAGAAACCCTATCAGTGCATGGAATGTGGAAAGAGCTTCAGCCAAAGGGCCAACCTCACAGCCCATCAAAGAATTCATACAGGGGAGAAACCCTATCAGTGCATGGAATGCGGGAAAAGCTTCAGTCACAGGGCCCATCTCACTTCCCATCAAAGAATTCATACAGGGGAGAAACCCTATCAGTGTGTGGAATGTGGAAAGAGCTTCAGTCGGAAGGAAAGTCTCACTTCCCATCAAAGAATCCACACAGGAGAGAAACCATATCATTGCATGGAATGTGGAAAGAGCTTTAATGTAAGCACAAATTTCCATCAACATCAGAGAATTCATCGTGGGGAGAAACCATTTCAATGCCTAGAGTGTGGAAAGAGCTTCACTCAGAAGGAAAGGCTCGTTTCCCATCAAAGAATTCATACAGGGGAGAAACCTTTTCAGTGCAAGGAATGTGGAAAGAGTTTCACGTGGAAGGACAGTCTCACTTCTCATCAGAGAATTCATACAGGGGAGAAGCCCCATCAGTGCTTGGAATGTGGAAAGAGCTTCAGTCGCAACTCAAATCTCGTTTCTCATCAAAGAACTCACAGCGGGGAGAAACCATTTCAGTGCATGGAATGTGGAAAGAGCTTTGCCTGGAAGGAAAGTCTCACTTCCCACCAAGCAATTCATACAGGAGAGAAGCCCTATCAGTGCTTGGAATGTGGAAAGAGCTTCAGTAAGAGAGCCAATCTCACTTCCCATCAAAGAACTCACAGTGGGGAGAATCATAGAATTGTAGAGTTGGAGGGGACCCTGATTATCATCTAGTCCAACCTCTGCTTATAGACCTTCAAGGATAGAGAAACCACCATCTTCCAAGAGAGTCTGTTCCACTGTTGAAGAGCTCTTAACCACACCGGCTCTCTAACAAGACTCTCAGAAAATGTGCGTCCATGTGGGTCTGCTTAAAGTTCGGGTGCGACCTTCTGGTGTTTGTATCAAAATAATGTAATAATGGTAACTACAGTGTAATAGTAGATTTAATGTTAGCTAGGGGTGGGGATAGCGTGAATTTGGAATGCTGGGGTGAGTGGTGACTGGCTGGGAGTTTGAAAAGGCGGTTGAATAGAATCATTGAATCATAAAAACAACGCAGCAAAAGTTGTGATAAACCGTAAGTAAAAAAAATGCACAACCAAACTGAACAATTTTCATATAAATCACAACAAAATCTACAACAAAGATACAAGAAACCAACAGGAACAAACCCCACCCCCACCCACTAAGCCCAGGAGTCTGTTCAGCACCCTCCGCTTCTGCAGCTGGAGTCAGTCCGGTCCCTCCCAGGCCAAATGGGAAAGGCCTGTAAGGAGGGAGCACATCTCCCAGGACTTGCAGCCAAGATGGTCTCTGGCCTCTTCAGTAGAGACGATGGGAAGGTGGAGTGGAATGGAATGAGAGAGTGGTGGCAATTGTGGAGCAGGGCTGGTTAGATCCGTAGTAGAGAGATAGCATTATAATCCCCATTGTTGCAGTTGTAGTAAAGTAGCAACAAAAAGGAAAAGAAATGGGAACATTTGAAACCATACGTTTATGTACACAAAGTTACCTTGAAACCCTTGCTTATTTTTTAATAAATCCATTGTATTCCACCACTCGGCTCATTTTTCACTTCACATTTGGGGTGAAGTGTTCAGATTAGGGTTCTCTGGGGGAGTTTGGTGGAAGACCCAGCTCCTTAGCTGTGCACCTCGAATGAAGCGGGAAGGTGGCACAGAGATGGATGGGCAGGGCCAGAGCACCTCTGAGCAAAGGCGGTGGGGGCTCAACATGGGGAGATAAACTAGAGCGCACTCACAGCACTCAAAGCACTGCAGAAAAACAAATGGCCTTCCTCCCTTCATCCCTTACCAGGACGGACGGACGGGGGGCTGGCTTATGGTGATACCCCCTTTGAGACACCCCACCAACTGTTGTTGGGTCCTTCTGTTAGAGCAAGGAAAAATGGGAAGGTAACCAGGGAAAAGAAGAAGCAAAATGCACTTTGAAGTCTTAGATTGTCTCTATTGATTGTGATCAAGGTTCAGTGTCCCTGCAAGCGAAGAAAAAAATGCAGCCTGGGAAAAGGTGTGCAACTGTCTTTTAAATATTTGCAATCTGGGACGCTCCCTTGTCAAGCAGCAGTCAGAAATACAACTGGGGTGGGGAGGCTACAAGGGGGTCAGACAGGTCAGGGTTCCATGAAGATTAGAGAATTGACATATTCCAGACACAGCTGACACAAGGCCAATATTGACCCTGGAAATAGGTTTTTCCTGGGGTTCGTCCCCTCAGGCAGCACACCTGGGCAAACAGTACAACATTTGAAGATAATTGGCTTGTCTCCCATCGATTGAAAGAAGTTCATGGAAGATAGTAGGCTTCCCAAAATGCATGGGGGAACACAGCACACAAGTTCCAAAAGAAAGAACCGTACATTTACGAATGATTTTCTATGAAGTTTCATTGAAAAATACAAGCTTTCCTTTGTGAAACAGCTCAGATAGAATGTTTCCACTTTCCCAGGAAAGGAGGAGGAGGAGAGTGACAAGGTGGCCTTGGACTGGGTCAAGGCCTGAGTTGGGGGTGTCCTCTCTCTCTCTCTCTCTCTCTCTCTCTCTCTCTCTCTCTCCCAGCCCTGCATCCAAAGCCATGAGATGGTGGCTTCGATGGTCATCTGTCTCGGATTCTTGCACTGTGATTCTTGCACTGCGGGCGATTGGACCAGATGACCATTGAGGGTCCCTTCCAGCTCTCCCACTCCCTGATTCTCCAATGGGCTTTCCTGCTTTTTACACAGCCTTTCTCCCTGTAAGTTAAAAAAAATTCTTCCCAGTAGCACCTTAGAGACCAACTAAGTTTCTCATTGGTATGAGCTTTCTTGTGCATAGAATCATAGAGTTGGAAGAGACCACAAGGGCCATCCAGTCCAACCCCCTGCCAAGCAGGAAACACCATCAAAGCATTCTTGACATATGCCTGTCAAGCCTCTGCTTAAAGACCTCCAAAGAAGGAGACTCCACCACACTCCTTGGTAGCAAATTCCACTGCCGAACAGCTCTTACTGTCAGGAAGTTCTTCCTAATGTTGAGGTGGAATCTTCTTTCTTGTAGTTCGAATCCATTCCTCCGTGTCCGCTTCTCTGGAGCAGCAGAAAACAACCTTTCACCCTCCTCTATATGACATCCCTTTTATATATTTGAACATGGCTATCATATCACCCCTTAACCTTCTCTTCTCCAGGCTAAACATACCCAGCTCCCTAAGCCGTTCCTCATAAGGCATCATTTCCAGGCTTTGACCATTTTGGTTGCCCTCCTCTGGACACGTTCCAGCTTGTCAGTATCCTTCTTGAACTGTGGTGCCCAGAACTGGACACAGTACTCCGGGTGAGGTCTGACCAGAGCAGAATACAGTGGTACTATTACACCCCTTGATCTATTTTTTTTTTAATAAATACTTTTTTATTAAATTTTCCAATTAAAAAAAAATTCAATTATTTCAATTATATCCAATTATACATATACATATCAATTAAGCCAAATATTATGCCAAATCCTTAAAACAATTTTTTTTTCGACTCCCCATGCTCCAAAGTCCTGGGATTTTAAGCAGCTGTTAACATTGCCATCCTAATCCTATTGTCAAAATCTTGCTGTTATCCATCATAGTCCCAATCTTTTAAATAATCCTTCTAGATGTTTTCCTCTCTCTTTTATCTTTCGTCGCAGCTTCTGAGATAAGCATCAAACAAGATTTAACACTGTCCATTTTTCCTGTGTGGGTTTTTTATCCAGTCCAACCTCCCCATAAATCTCTCTTAGTCCAGTATGCCTTTCTTGCCACGTCAACAGTCCGACACAAACCAGCGCCATTTTAGGAATCTCGGATTCTATGCACTCTTCTTCCAAACTTCTTATAGATTTTGCACGAGTCCAGCTTTTGGCGTGGAACCGCTGTTTCACATTATGTATAACCTCTTATGATTGACTTACAGCCTTCCTCGTCCTTCAGCTGGTCCCCGCACTCCGAGACTCCCGTTTGGCTGCTACTATCCATCAATTTTCACATACGCCACAACTCAGCGCCATCTTGAGTGCCTCGGGATGTACCTTCTTCTTCCAAACTGATTATGAACTTAGCGAGAGAACAGCTTTTTAGCGAGGGGCCGTAATTGATTTATAGCTTTCCTCACCTTTCTGCTGAACCCTGCAGTCCGAGACTCCGATTAAACCACAATTAGCTCTCAGATTCCAAAGACGCCACAGCTCGTAAATCCCACTCGTCAGCGGCATTCAGGCAGTACTGATAAACGTTCCGGGGAGGGGGGGTTTCCAGTTAAAAAAAACATTTTCTAAAATCATACCAGATGATAATCCTCTATTTAAATAAGATCCAATGCCACACAGTTCATTTCCATTTCTCATTTGTCTAAAATAGTCAGGCTGTCCGTCCAGGAAAGTTATATGTACGTCTTAAAATATGAAAATAGAAAGTTCACTTCCCTTTTCGTTCCGCCCCAGTCATTCTTTTCTCTTGATAAAATACTCTCTCGGCTCTTCTCACTCAGAAGCTGATAAAGTCCTGGCAGTATCTTCTTCCCTTTCCTTTGAAGCATGTCCATGGTTTTAAATCTAATTATTCTTCTTAATCATGGCGTTCGTGCTCGCATGGGGGGCCTCCAGGAGTTCCGGCTCCCATGAGTGCTTAGCCCAGTCCCCCCCACCCCTTCAGGAATCGGGGTGGGTTAAGGGGCACCCGCGGGCCAGCGCCCCCCCGTCACCCCCGGGGGGGGTCAGGGGACTGCCTTACTCCCCTGGCAGCCGCCAAAATTCCTCATGGGAGTCGGGAGTGATGGTACGGGTCAGCCATAACTCCCACGAGCACGAGCGGAAGTCCTATTACACCCCTTGATCTAGATGCTATACTCCTATTGATGCAGCCCAGAATTGCATTTGCTTTTTTAGCTGCTGCATCACACTGTTGACTCATGTCAAGTTTGTGGTCTACCAAGACTCCTAGATCCTTTTCACATGTACTGCTCTCAAGCCAGATGCTCTCAAGCATCTTCTTCAGGTATCTGTCAGATTTTAAAGCTCCCTATTGGTTGACCTCAGGTGGTTCACAAAATATGGAGTTCATAAAACCGTAATACAGTATTCCCTTTTCATTGATGCACATTGAGTTTACAATTCAGCAGCGGATTACTCCTAACGTACAAGTTTATGGCTATGGTGGACTGTAGTGCTTATTACAGGTAGGTAGCCGTGTTGGTCTGACGTAGTCAAAACAAAATAAAAGAAAATCCTTCCAGCAGCACCTTAGAGACCAACTAAGTTTGTTATTGGTATGAGCTTTCGTGTGCATGCACACTTCTTCAGATACATGCACACGAAAGCTCATACCAATGACAAACTATTTTGTAGTGCTTATGCGACTGAGAACGAAGTGCACCCCCCTTCATTTTCCATAACAGATGCTTTGGCCAAGATTCCTGCATTGCAGAAGGTTGGACTAGAATAGATGACCCTTGGGGTCCCTTCCAACTCTATGATTCTATGATTCCTGACTCCTAAGCTGAAATAAAGCAAGAAAGCCCTCAATTAATTGGGAGCCAAATACATGTATGTTTGACACACACACACACACACACACACACACCACACGTGTATAGCTATGTATTTCATAAAATGGTAGGAATGCAGGTATCTCAATTAAAGCATCCAGGACAGAAGGCCAGCCTCTGCTTAGAAACCTACAAGGAGGGAGAGCAGGAGAAAACAAGCTTGTTTGGACTCTCGTGAATCAGAAGGATGAGGTTGTGGTCCGTGGGGTTTCTTTTTAATAAGACTTGGCAAGATCTCTGTCACTTCTCGGCTAGCCAAGGGTTAAAAGGACCAGAGCTGGATTCCTAGAAGGGACAGGAGCTAAAGGGGGGCAGGTCCTCCAGAGGAAAAGGACCTCCCTTCAAGAAGGAACTTACCGGGAACTGAGCTGCATTCCTAGAGAGGCCCGCCAATAAAAAGGGGGGGGGGCTGTTGTCTTTCTCTGCCCATGTTTCCTCCGTGGCCCCCCCTCCCTCCCACCCGGTGAGTCTCCTCCCCCTTGACCCAGAGGGTCCCATTGGGAGAACGGGGGGTCCCAGGGCTGCAGGGGGGCGTGCATGGGGGGGACGGACGACCACCCCCAAATCAAGGAGCAGAGGGTCCTGCCGAGAGGGGCGGGCGAGGGGGCAGGAGAGCCGGCGGCAGCTCTGCGCTTCCTTTGCCCCAATGAGCTGCTGGCCCCTTTGGGGAGGGTCTTTGGGTCGGGGGCGGGGAAGGCATGCTAACCCCAAACCCCAAATTCAGATTTCCATTTATTAACTGAAGCCAAAATGAGAGCTTGCTTGGCCTCAGTCAGAAATGCGGGAAGATTTAGGACAGGCGGGAGGAGTTAGAATAATAGAATCATAGAATCCTAGAGTTGGAAGAGACCCCAAGGGCCATCCAGTCCAACCCCCTGCCAAGCAGGAAACACCACCAAAGCATTCTTGACATATGCTTGTAAAGCCTCTGCTTAAAGACCTCCAAAGAAGGAGACTCCACCACACTCCTTGGCAGCTAATTCCACTGCCGAACAGCTCTTACTGTCAGGAAGTTCTTCCTAATGTTTAGGTGGAATCTTCTTTCTTGAAGTTTGAATCCATTGCTCCGTGGGGGGGGGGGCTCCTCTGCTCTGCCTCCCCGTCGGAGGCTGCAAGGCTTCAGAGTCCCACTTGCTGCAGGTGGAGAGAGGGGCTCTTGCGCGCCAGTCCTGCTGGTGGGCTTCCCTTAAGGAGCCCCTGGTTGGCCCCTGTGGGAAAAGGAGGCTGGACTCAAGGGGGGCCCTTTGGCCTGATCCTGCATGGTTCCTCTTTCCGATGCTGAGCTCCTCCACATGCAAGTGGGCCCTCCGTTCTCCTTCCATCAGAAGCAAAGATTTCCCCACCCCCAACAGCCCATCAACCAGGCAGGACTTCTGTCCAGACTCCTGGCTGACACAGGTGTGTCCCTTCAGACATGCAACCCCTCCGATGTTCAGAGGATATTTTGAGACTGAACAGAAAGCCCTCTGGAGAAGCTTAGCTGTGATTCCCACATTTCAGGAATGTAGGTATCACAGCTTGGGGGGGGGGAGAGGCAGCACCCACAGTGCTTAGGGTGCTTGGAAGACCCTCCCCCCCCCCGGATTGTGAAACCACTCTGGGGATAATTGCCTCCTAGCAGTTCTCAGAATTCTGAACAAACCAAGGGTTCTTGGGAGGAAGCCACCATGACTCTTTGAAGGGATCTCGCCCTCTTTTCCAGCTATAGCACAGATGGATCGTAGATGTGTGTGCTGCCTTTTCACATTCTTTTGGAAATAAATTTTGGTTTGGTTTTATAAACAAGGATCATACCGTAGAGTCTGGGTTGTGGTGCAGTCCAGCCTTGGTCCCTAGCAAGACTCATCCATGCTTGCTCAGGGTATATTTTTCTCCTCCAGGCAATATGTCAATTTCATAATAGAACAATTTATTTCCTTTGTAGTATTTGCTAGCACCTCTAATTTGGACAGACAGAACTTGGCAGAATATCAAGAGGTTCATTCTGATCTCTTGGAGTCTTCCTGAGAGCACAGATGGATGAGCAAGACTCAGCTGGCCCTGAAGGAGGAAGAGGCCATGCCGTCAGAACTGGGAGCAGTGGGGGATTCTGGGGAAATGCTGTGCAGAAGATCCTGGGTGAGGAGGACACTCTCCGCTCCGAGGTGCAGAGCCAGCAGTTCCGGCAGTTCTGCTTTCAGGAGGCCAAAGGACCTCGAGAGGTTTGCAGCCGACTCTACAACCTTTACCATCGATGGCTGAAGCCAGAAAGACACATGAAAGCTGAGATGCTGGACCTGGTGATCTTGGAGCAGTTCCTGGCTGTCCTTCCCCCAGAGATGGAGAGCTGGGTGAGGGAATGCGGAGCAGAGACCAGTTCCCAGGCAGTGGCCCTGGCCGAAGGTTTCCTCCTGAGTCAGGCAGAGGAGAGGAAGCAGGCAGAGAGAAAGCAGGTGAGAGAGACTTTCCTCTAGATATTACAAAGGAGCTCTGAATGGGAGCGAGAGTATCTGAAAATTCTCTATTAATCTACCATCCTTTTTTGGAAAGCAGCCATTGAATGTTATCAGATTCCCTTAGGTTTTTGCCTTTGTCATTCCTTTTCTAACCCTTCTTCATATTCTCTGTTTTGAATCCTTGTTGCTATTTCAGAGACAGGATCTGTTTGCAGAAATGGGCCCAGATTCCTCTGAGACAGAAAGGACTCCGTTGGGCACCAGAGAGAGGCTGCTGGGTAAGGAAGGAATCCGTTCTCCATTTGGTCCCTTTCTGTGGATATCAAAACGAATCCATGGGTTCTTTTCATCCTTCCTTTGCATGTAGCCAGGTAGGTGGGCGTGACCCTTCCAGACCCCACAAAAGGTCCAGACACGCAGCCACCTCCCTCTTTTGTTGCCTTTTCTTCTCTTGGACTGCACTGTTGGCTCTCAGCCACCAGGACAAGGGCTCATTCTCATATGGGATGAACTCAAACCCTCCCTTGTAACTCTAAGCTAAAGCCTGCTTTCAGGGATCCAACTGTGAACTGAATGTGAGTAAACTTCTTGTTACTTTTAAAAGAAGAATGTTGTGTCTTTATTCTTTTAGGAGATAATCAAAGGGGTCTTACCAGGAATATTAGAACTTAAGAGATTCTAACAAATCTGCAACTAGTTAACTGCTGTGTAAAGAGAGGGATGAACTCTGCTGTATGAATAAACTCAGTAGCGTGAGTTAGGAAGGATAATATTTAATCAATATGTCCTCTCCTGCTACCCACAACATTCCCACACTCAGAAGGTGAGACTTTTTGGAGAGGAGCTGCACTCCTGGCTTCCCACTTACCTTTGTCTCTTACAGGTGACCGGATGATGCCAGCTAGACCTCCTCTTCCATCTATTCCTGGTGGTGAAGGAGAAGCAACGGCTGTGGAACCAGATCAGGTAGGGGGAAAGAGCATTGTGGGGAAGGGGGCTGAGGGGTGGGGCAGCCAGGGTGCCTTTGTCCTCAAACTAATCTCTCTCATCCTCTTGGCTTCTGTCAAAGCTGCCCTTAACAAGGGCTGGAAATGCCATCTGAGAAGGTTAATGTGCAGAGAAAAAGGATCAGGCACCTTGCCTTAACTTGCCTTCTGAATGTCCCTAGTCTGATTTATCAGTCATTATAATTTTATTTCTAGATTGATTGATCGATGGATGCTGAAACAGGCTTCTAAGCTAAATAAAAGAATTCCTTCAGTAGCACCTTAAAGACCAACTAAGTTTATATTTTGGTATGAGCTTTCGTGTGCATGCACACTTCTTCAGATGCATGCACACAAAAGCTCATACCAAAATATAAACTTAGTTGGTCTTTAAGGTGCTACTGAAGGAATTCTTTTATTTTGCTTCGACTCAGACCAACACGGCTACCTACCTGTAACTAGGCTTCTAAGCTGTTGACAAACCATACAGAACAGTGGCCAGGATGGACCTACCCAGCCCCATCCATTTCACAACGGGACTTCTTTCCCTCCCAGTGCTTCCTCCCCCCTCCAGTGCCCCCTGCACCCCTTGAAGTGGGCTTTAGGGCAACAGAAGGGCCCCTCCCCCTCAGAAGAGCACACAGGGAGAGGAGAGGGGGAATCCTTCCACCTGGAAAATGGGTTATGTGTTATATATATATATATATATGCATGTCTGAGAGGAGGACTTTTATCTATTTCTTTTAGGGCCCAGTGTGCTTTGAAGATGTCGCTGTTCATTTCACATATGAGGAGTGGGCATTGCTGGATCCTGACCAAAGAGCTCTGCATAAGGAAGTCATGGCAGAGAATCTTGGGATCATGGCCTCTCTCAGTAAGGCTCCCTGCTGGATCATAATATGTGTTTTGAAATTCCATACATAATCTCAGTGATGAACCTCTCAGATTTTGATGGAGCTCAACAGAACCAGTGGCGTCGCTAGCCTTCTGGCTGCCCAGGGCGGCAAACCTGAAGGCACTCTGCCAGGGGGCGGGGCATCCGTCGCATGCATGCATCACGCATCACGGCGCATGCGTTGTGACGCACGACACACGCGTCTTGAAGCACGATGCATGCGCGCGCAGGAGGCCTATGATGCGGCAACGCGGCAAACCCCACAAGCAAGCCGCGGAGTGAGGCAGTCTCGCTTGCATCGAGATTTAAGTCCTCGATGGCGGCAGCCACATCATGTGGCGACGGTGGCTGTCAGAGGTGGTCCGCCTCGTCCAGCCTGCTGCCCCCCCCCCAGCCCGGGGCGCCACACCCTCACCGCCCCCATCTTAATACGCCACTGAACAGAACCACTTACAGCATCTGGGATTCTTATCTGGGATACAGCTCATCTTGAATGGAGGACTATTGACTGTTTTGTCTGTAAATATTCTTGCTCCATTTTTGCCATTTTAAACAGGCTGATCTGAACCACCCAGGCCTTTTAAAATCTAGGCTTCAGAGTTGTTGTGGAAGTAGCTTCTGTCAGGTCCTTTGTTATTGCTTCTGTTGGTTTTCAGTTCTCCAAAGGGATGGCTGACGTTGGAGATGGAACAGATTCCATGATTGGGCCAAACAAAATTCAACTCCGTCATAAGACCTCACATAATAATAATAATAATAATAATAATAATAATAATAATTTATTATTTATACCCCGCCAATCTGGCCGGGTTTCCCCAGCCACTCTGGGCGGCTTCCAACAAAACATTAAAATACAATAATCTATTAAACATTAAAAGCTTCCCTAAACAGGGCTGCCTTCAGATGTCTCCTAAAAGTCTGGTAGTTGTTTTTCTCTTTGACATCTGATGGGAGGGCGTTCCACAGGACAGGCGCCACCACCGAGAAGGCCCTCTGCCTGGTTCCCTGCAACTTGGCTTCTCGCAACGAGGGAACCGCCAGAAGGCCCTCGGAGCTGGACCTCAGTATCCGGGCAGAACGATGGGGGTGGAGACGCTCCTTCAGGTCTACTGAGCCAAGGCCATTTAGGGCTTGAAGGGTCAGCACCAACGCTTTGAATTGTGCTCGGAAACATACAGGGAGCATATTATTATTAATAATAACACTTTGGTGCTTGGAAATGGAACGCGAGTGAGGGAAGATATTTTAGGACCAGTGTTATACGGTCTTGGCGGCCGTTCCCAGTCACCAGTCTAGCTGCCGCATTCTGGATTAGTTGTCATTTCCGGGTTACCTTCAAAGGTAGCCCCACGTAGAGCGCATTGCAGTACTAAAAGCTAAAGGTAAAGGACCCCTGGACAGTTAAGTCCAGTCAAAGGTGACTTCGGGGTGCGGCGCTCATCTTGTCCATCAAGCAGGAGATAACCAGAGCATGCACCACTCTGGCAAGTCAGTCTGCAGGCAGGTAGGGTCTCATCCTGCGTACCAGATGTAGCTGGCAGACAGCTGCCTGGGACACAGAATTGACCTGCACCTCCATGGACAGCCGTGAGTCCAAAATGATCCCCAGGCTGCGCACCTGGCCCCTTAGGGACACAGCTACCCCATTCAAGAAGAGGAAGCCCCCATACCTGCCTGCCTCCTGTCCCCCCAAAACAGTACTTCTGTCTTGTCGGGATTCAGCCTCCATCCACCATGCATCCTCCAACCACCTCCAGACAGCCACACAGGGCATTCACCGCACTCATTGGTTCTGATTTAAAGGAGAGGTAGAGCTGGGTATCATCCGCATACTGAAGGACACCCAGCCCAAACCCCCTGATGATCTCTCCCAATGGCTTCATATCGATATTACAAAGCATGGGGGAGAGGACGGAGCCCTGAGGCACCCCACAAGTGAGAGCCCAGGGGTCTGAACACTCATCCCCCCCCACTTTCTGGACACGACCCAGGAGGAAGGAGCAGAACCACTGTATGACAGTGCCCCCAGCTCCCAACTCCTCTAGATGGTCCAGAAGGATGTCATGGTTGCTGGTATCAAAGGCTGCTGAGAGATCCAGCAGAACCAGGAAACAGCTTTCACCTTTGCCCCTAGCCTGCTGGAGCTCATCAACCAGCGCGACCAAGGCAGTTTCAGTCCCATGATGAGTCTAATTTCAGTCTCTTTTATGAGCCAGGATGGGCAAGGATGAAAGAGACAGGTGGTTGGTTTCACTCGCCCAAGCATCCTGTCCGCGTCCTCAAAGGTAACAATTGATCCCATGCAACTTGACTAGACAGGACCCTAGGATTCTCCTTCTCCAGCCCTGGTACCATGGTGCAGTCTACCTCTTTCCAAAACTGAGCAACTTTATCTTCAAAAAACTGCAAAATCATTGCAGGACGTCTTGGGGTACTCGCCAGGCCCCAATGGCAAATGTGGTTCCATTATATCGCGAACCACCTGAAAGAATCTCCTGCTGCCGTTTTCTGCAGATGCTATAGAGGCGGTGAAGAAAGTCCTCGCCATCACTATCACCACTTGGTAGGCTCAATGTTGAGCTCTAACCAGTGTCTAGTCCAATTCAGAATGAGTTTTCCACCACTGGCTCTCTAGCCATCTCAGCAATTATTTCATTGCCCTCAGCTCCAGGGAAACCACGAGGCGTCGGGGCTCCATGCAATCAGAGAGCAAGAACTCCTTTCAGTTCTTCCTCTATCACAAGCATTCATGAGCATTGTTCAATAATTTGGGAGTTCATTTTTTCCTGAGGGTCTAATCCATTTCTCTCTGTACTGCAGGTGGTGATGAACTGGGAAGTAAGAACAAAGGAGAACAGGGCAAAATCCACACAGTGGAAAAGCCATCTAAATATTTGAAGTGTGGAGAGCATTTCAGACAGAGATTGCATTCCACTTCCCATCAGATAAATCCCATTAGGAAGAAACCATATCAGTGTTCGGAATGTGGAAAGAACTTCAAGTGGAAAGATAGTCTCATTTCCCATCAAAGAATTCACAGTGGGGAGAAACTATATCAGTGCTTGGAATGTGGAAAGAACTTCATTCGCACCTCTCATCTCACTGCCCACCAAAGAACTCACAGTGGGGAGAAACCCTACCAGTGCTTGCAATGTGGAAAGAGTTTCAGCCAAAGGGCCAATCTCTCTTGCCATGAAAGAATTCATACCGGGGAGAAGCCCTACCAGTGCTTGGAATGTGGAAAGAGCTTCAACCAGAGAGCTAATCTCACTTCCCATCAAAGAATGCATACCGGGGAGAAACCATATCAGTGCTTGGAATGTGGAAAGAGCTTCATTAAGAGGGCCAATCTCTTTTCCCATCAAAGAACTCACAGCGATCAGAAACCGTATCAGTGTTTTGAATGTGGAATGAGATTCCGTAAAAACATCCATCTCATGACCCATCAAAGAATTCATACAGGGGAGAAACCATATCAGTGTTCAGAGTGTAGAAGGAGCTTCAGAAAGAGCTCCAATCTCACGGCCCATCAAATAACCCATACAGGGGAGAAACCACATCAGTGCGTGGAATGTGGGAAGAGCTTCTGTAGGGGGTCTAATCTCATGGCCCATCAAAGAATCCACACTGGGGAGAAACCATATCAGTGTTTGAAATGTGGAAAGAGCTTCAGTTGGAAGAAAAGTCTCACTTCCCATCAAGGAATTCACAGTAAGGAGAAAATATATCAGTGCTTGGAATGTGGAAAGAGCTTTAAGAGAAGCAAAGCCTTCCACCAACACCAGAGAATTCACCATGGAGAAGAACACCATCAATGCCAAGAGTGTGGAAAGAGCTTCAGTCGGAAGGAAAGCTTCACGGCTCATAAAAGAAGAATTCATTCAGTGGAAAAGCCCTACCAGTGCTTAGAATGTAGAAAGAGATTCAGTGAGAAAGTTCATCTTACAGCTCATCAGGTGATTCATGAAGGGGAGAAACCATATCACTGCTCAGAATGTACCAGGAGCTTCAGAAAGAGCTCTAATCTCAAGGCCCATCAAAGGATTCACACAGGGGAGAAACCCTATCAGTGTGTGGAATGTGGAAAGAGCTTCACCCGGAAGGAAAGTCTCACTTCCCATCAAAGAACTCACAGCGGGGAGAAACCATACCAGTGCTTGGAATGTGGAAAGGGCTACGCTAAGAGGGCAAGTCTCACTTCCCATCAAAGAATCCACACGGGAGAGAAACCACACAAGTGCTTGGAAGGTGGAAAGAGCTTCAGTCACAACGCCCACCTCAGGGACCATCAAACAACTCACAGCAGGGGGGAACCATAGTAATAACTGTGTACAAATTTAATTGTCGGATGATTTAATGAGGAGGATGAGGATTACAGTAGTAGTAGTAGTAGTAGTAGTAGTGATTTTATTTGTACCCTACCCATCTGATTGGTTTGCTACAGCCTCTCTAGGCAGCTTCCAACATATATAAAAACCATAATAAAACATCAAATATTAAAAAGCTTCCATATACAGGGCTGTCTTCAGATGTATTCTGAAAGTGATAAGAGTTTTTTTATTTCCTTGACATCTGATGGGAGGGAGTTCCAAAGGGCAGGCGCCTCTACCGAGAAGGCCCTCTGCCTGGTTCCCTGTAACTTAGCTTCTCGTAGCGAGGGAACCGCCAGAAGGCCCTCGGAGCTGGACCTCAGTGTCCGGGCAGACCGATGGGGGTGGAGACGCTCCTTCAGGTATACCGGACCGAGGCTGTTTAGGGCTTTAAAGGTCAGCACCAACACTTGGAATTGTGCTCGAAAACGTACTGGGAGCCAATGTAGAGCTTTCAAGATCGGTGTTATGTGGTCCCAGTCACCAGTCTAGCTGCCGCATTCTGGATTAGTTGTAGTTTCCAGGTCACCTTCCAAGGTAGCCCCACCTAGAGCGCATTGCAGTAGTCCAAGCGGGAGATAACTAGAGCATGCACCACTCTGGCGAGACAGTCTGCGGGAAGGTAGGGTCTCATCCTGCGTACCAGGTGGAGCTGGTAGACAGCCGCCCTAGACACAGAATTGACCTGCGCCTCCATGGACAGCTGTGAGTCTGTCCTCCAAAAACAGAGGTCTTTTACTTTGGCAACATAACAAAAAGGTTGACCCTGTTTCTCAAGACCACTTTCTGCCCAATATTTCTTTTTTGACATTTATTTCTGATTTGTTTATGACGCCAAAATTGGAGTGTCAGGCTGATGGGAACTGAGTCACAGAGGTTTAGTGGCCACTGGCATTACCAAGGCTGAATGCGGAATGTTGCTGACTCCTTAAGACATGAAGTGTGGTCATAGAATCAAACCACAGTAAAGTTGAAGGGGACTCGGGGACTGATCTAGTCCAATGCAGGAGTCTCAACTAAAGCGTCCATGACAGAATCAGGATAAGCTCCAACTCCTGGTAAGGGAAGAGACAGTTTAAGGGGCTCAGACTTAATGCTGTCAAGAGGAATCTTCATGGCCATTGATGGAAATGTAATATTTAGAGTTATAGTTACAGGTAGGTAGCTGTGTTGGTCTGCCGTAGTTGAAACAAAATAGAAAAATTCCTTCCCGTAGCACCTTAGATACCAACTAATTTTGTTATTGGTATGAGCTTTCGTGTGCATATCTGAAGAAGTGTGCTTTTGAATTGTGGTGCTGGAGGAGACTCTTGAGAGTCCCATGGACTGCAAGAAGATCAAACCTATCCATTATTCAGGAAATCAGCCCTGAGTGCTCACTGGAAGGACAGATCGTGAAGCTGAGGCTCCAATACTTTGGCCACTTCATGAGAAGAGAAGAATCCTTGGAAAAGACCTTGATGTTGGGAAAGATGCAGGGCACTAGGAGAAGGGGACGACAGAGGACGAGATGGTTGGACAGTGTTCTCGAAGCTACGAACATGAGTTTGACCAAACTGCGGGAGGCAGTGCAAGACAGGAGTGCCTGGCGTGCTCTGGTCCATGGGGTCACGAAGAG
The DNA here is from genome assembly GCF_965207765.1 of Zootoca vivipara. NCBI lineage: Eukaryota > Metazoa > Chordata > Lepidosauria > Squamata > Lacertidae > Zootoca > Zootoca vivipara. Next base: position 71,441,464 of record NC_142592.1, on the reverse strand, counting down.
TCGGACACGACTAAATGACTAAACAACAACAAGGTGCTACTGGAAGAAATTTTTTAAAATTTTATTTAGAGTTATATTAATTTTTTCCTTAAAGGAAAGGCTTTGGAACTATCAAAGAAACTGCAGCTCTTTCTATATTTGGGTGCCTGTTCGACAGTGGAATTTGCTGCCAAGGAGTGTGGTGGAGTCTCCTTCTTTGGAGGTCTTTAAGCAGAGGCTTGACAGGCATATGTCAAGAATGCTTTGATGGTGTTTCCTGCTTGGCAGGGGGTTGGACTGGATGGCCCTTGTGGTCTCTTCCAACTCTATGATTCTATCAGCAGCGTACTAGCAAGCCGCTCGGTCACCGGGGGCGGCATGCCGCTCCGGAACGCTCCTTGCTTCTTCCTGAAAAGCATGCTCCGAAACGGGTTGCCACGGAGTGCACTTTGCTGGAAGAAGCAAAGCAAGCTCCGGAGTGGGATGCCACTGGCGGTGTAGGATCCCGGTGCCGCAGGTCCAGCAACCCGCTTCAGAGATTACTTTACTTCTTCCTGCAGAGGGCGCTCTGAAGCGGGTTGCCGGCCTTGCGGGGCCGGGATCCTGGCACCGGCGCCAACAACCCGCTTTGGAGTGCGCTTTGCAGGAAGAAGCAAAGCTAGCTCAAGAGTGGGGTGCCATCGGCGGTGCCAGGATCCTGGCCCCGTAACGCCAGCAACCCTCTTCGGAGCTTGCTTTGCTTCTTCCTGCAAAGCGCACTCCGAAGCGGGTTGCCGCCACCAGCGCTAGGACCCCAGCGCCGCAGCGCTGGCAAACCTCTTCGTACGGTGCATCTGCAGAGTCGCTCCACTGCACATGCGCCGTACAGAGCGGGTTGTCAGCGGCGGCGCTCAAGTGCTGTGATCCTCTGCGATCCTGATGCTCAAATGCCGGTGGCTGCAAACCGCGAGCAAGCCACGGAGCGGGTTGTTGTTGGCGGCGGCAGGATCCTCAACGATCCTTGGCACTCTGCAGCTCACCTGCTCGGCGCGCACTTTGCTTGTTCCTGGATGAGGGGGCGAGCCAGGGAGGGGCATCAGCGGCCCATCCCTCACCCAGGAACAAGCAAAGCGCGCACCGAGCAGGTGAGCTGCAGAGTGCCAAGGATCGCTGAGGATCCTGCCGCCGCCGCCAACAACCTCTGCAATGGTGCCTCTGGGGCCTCTGCAATGGTGTTTGCGCCGCGGAAGCAGCGGCCGTTGGAGGTAGAGGTGGGGAGGCAGTGCTGCCCCCCCCCCGAGTGGAGTTTGGGGCGGCCCGCCCCCATCGCCCCCGCTTGCTATGCCCCTGGATTCTATGCTTCTATGATCTCTGGCCCCTTGTTGTTGTTTAGTCGTTTAGTCGTGTCCGACTCTTCGTGACCCCATGGACCAGAGCACGCCAGGCACTCCTGTCTTCCACTGCCTCCCGCAGTTTGGTCAAACTCATGTTGGTAGCTTCGAGAACACTGTCCAACCATCTTGTCCTCTGACGTCCCCTTCTCCTAGTGCCCTCAATCTTTCCCAACATCAGGGTCTTTTCCAAGGATTCTTCTCTTCTCATGAGGTGGCCAAAGTATTGGAGCCTCAGCTTCAGGATCTGTCCTTCCAGTGAGCACTCAGGGCTGATTTCCTTAAGAATGGATAGGTTTGATCTTCTAGCAGTCCATGGGACTCTCAAGAGTCTCCTCCAGCACCATAATTCAAAAGCATCAATTCTTCGGCGATCAGCCTTCTTTATGGTCCAGCTCTCACTTCCATACATCACTACTGGGAAAACCATAGCTTTAACTATACGGACCTTTGTCGGCAAGGTGATGTCTCTGCTTTTTATGATGCTGTCTAGGTTTGTCATTGCTTTTCTCCCAAGAAGCAGGCGTCTTTTAATTTCGTGGCTGCTGTCACCATCTGCAGTGATCAAGGAGCCCAAGAAGGTAAAATCTCTCACTGCCTCCATTTCTTCCCCTTCTCTGGCCCCTAGGTCACTTTATTAACAAAGGAATTTCAACACAACATTCGTGAGAACCAATCACATTCTCTCTGGACATTTCAAAAAAAAAATCTCCACATGGGACACAGTAGCAGGAAACTTTTAAACTACAAAGACTACTTTGAGGCATGCATACATAATAATAAAAACAGATAGACAGGAATCAAGAAATAAAAAAATTCCTTCAGTAGCACCTCAAAGACCAACCAAGTTTTTATTTTGGTATGAGCTTTCGTGTGCATGCACACTTCTTCAGATACCAAGTGCATGCACACGAAAGCTCATACCAAAATAAAAACTTGGTTGGTCTTTGAGGTGCTACTGAAGGAATTTTTTTATTTTACTTCGATCCAGACCAACACGGCTACCTACCTGTAACCAGGAATCAAGAAGGAATGCACTTAGGAATTCTCGGAGGCAATAAAGAGATAGCACCTCCATGCTAACTAGAGCTTACATAGCTACATCAAAGCTATCTTGTATCTTTAGGGTAGGAAGGATGCCTTGAAAGGATGCCTGGCAAGTGGTCTGTGGTACGTGACTGCTTTGTGCTGCTTGAACGTGATTGTCATGTTTTGAGAAAATGGCATAGATGCAGAGGCTTCTGGGATTTGATCAGAAATCATGTCTCGTGAATCCAGGCCCAGTCGACCCGATGCTTTCTCCAGGGACACAATGGCCTGCTTTCATATTCATAAGTTCTCATAGTGAACCCCATGACCCCCACACAGACAGGCCGACCTCTCCCAGCGGACAAACAGAAATCCAGAGTTTGGAGCAATGGATAACCTGGTTCAATCTGGACCAAATGCAGTCCTTTGGATCCCTGGGAGTCCCTTTCACTGAGACACTTTTGTGGAAGGGGCATCTTGAGGCTGCAAAACTTAAAGCTCAGAAAGCTTGTGGGGCACTAATGAAATTCTGCCTTACGGTGGGTGGACAGTTATTTGAACCCGTGATGAAAATTGTTCGTAGTAAAGTGGTCCCCCTGGTGTTCCATGGTGAGAGGGATGGGGTAGGTATTGCTCCAAATACCAGCAAGGCCTTAGAAACAGGGCAGAACACCAGCCGCTCTCCTCTATGCCAAAGTTGGTGTAACAGCAAGACAAAGAACTGGAAGAGACCCAACACTGGGAGGCTGGTATCCAGCACAACTTGACCCAAGTTCACCTGCAAGAGCTCCAGGTGCCCCTTAACATACCGATAGACCAGGGGCATTGGAAGGGACTGTCTTTAGAGGACGGAAGCAGAAAGGGACCCAATGAGGATTCCTTCTTCTAAGGTTTCCACCAAGCTTTCCGCTTATTAAAAGGATGCGCTTTTGAGCTAGATAGTTGAAAGATCTTCCATCTGCCTCATGAAGAGTCGCCTTCACAGAGCTATGCTTCCAATCTATGCCCTCGGCGGTCCTAGATGGGCAATCCAGCAAAATACCTTATGAAGAGGGACTCTGTGTGGCCAACGGGGTGTAGACAGCGGCATAGATAGCAGCTCAGGTACCCAAACCTCCCTCTTTTGAGAAACCAACTGTTAAATGCATGCTTCCATGAAATACCATTATTCTATGAACGAACTCCGCATTTTCTGTGAATGGGCAACAACTGACCAATCAGGATTGTTAAGATTTGGGCAGGCAGCCAATCACAAAACAGCGACCTCTGGTGTCTGGAGTGCGCAATGGGGAGGGAATCCCTGCAATGCTTAGGCAGGGAAGGCAGCTCAGCCTTTGGCAGGTTGATTGAGCGCCTCCTGCTGGGCAGACAATGGAAGGAGCTTCATAAAATGTCTCCATTCTGGTTTCGGTTGCCTAGAAGTGGTACAATGTATCTTTTGAACCTGGCTGAAGGGGGAAATGTACAAAATATTCAGAAATTCATATAAAACCAATGTCTCAATCAATTGGTTCCATTCCAATGGCATTTTCCTCCCACTGGGAAGATGGATCTTTGGCACAGCCCTTCTCCATAATCCTACCTGCGTATGGTCATGTATACCTCACCCCTTCCCAGGAGGAAGCAGAGTAAGGAATAGGAGGTGTTGCAGGGCAACAATGAACCAGGCAGAAATCCATTGGTGGAAGGAATTGGAACCAGGTTCCCTCAAAGCGCAAACTCAGGAAAGTCCGAAGGCAGAGAGAAGTGTAAATGGTTTTATTCTTCTTTGGGAAGCGGGTACTTAGGTGGTGATTGACAGGAGATAGGGGTGATTGACGGGTGGTTGAGGGACTCATGTTACCCCATGACCACCACTCCCTTTTTATGGCATATTTGTCATGTATCGATGATGCTGTTGGAAAATGTATTATGGGAAAGCGGTCTTAAAAGTTCATGCAACCCCATTCCTACTCTTTGTGTGTTTGAACCTTGTTGCAACAAATATAGTTCAGGTCAACTGACCGCTGTTTTGCATCTTTAACTTGGCTAGAGACTCCTTTTGCTGACGCCCAGAGGGACCCGCGGGGAGTGGGACCATAAGGAGCTGGGCAGTGGAGTAAATCCGCACCCCAGGGTATTTTCCTTCTCAACTCTTTTCCACCTGAGCCTCACCCCCTTATGTAAAACCTAGACACCCTGCAATGTGACAGGATTGTGACTCCTGCCCTCAGCAAACAAAATAGTTCCCCCTAGATGCTGAGGTGCCCCAGGGCCGAGCAGGATCCCCCGATCCTTGAAATGAAAAAGGGAGAGGCTCAGGAAAGCTTCAGGGAGCTCAACAACTTTGGTCAATCCAATGGGTAGATCATTGCCAGTTTTTTTTAATGGAGGGAGTAGTTCACAGTCTCTTGGAAGTTGGACATGCCTGCTCTAGGAGACCAGGGGAGAGGGGAGCTGGTCGCAGCAGGGGGGGGGGGAGTCTCTCTGGATGCTTCAGCAGCCGGCCTCCTCTCCAGGCCTCCTCTCCTGGCCCCCCTCCTCTCCTACCTCTGAGTGTGACCTTCCCTCTGCCCCAGCCTCTTCCTGCTCATCAAACCCCGTTTTCTCCTCAGCTTCCACCCCCCCAGTCTGCTCCCTTTCCCCCCTCTTTCTGCTCCCACCACCAATCCCTGGGCTCTGAGCCTTCTTCCCTTGTGGGTCCCCCAGCTGGTGCCCCCCACCCCTGAACCCAGCCACCACCAGCAGCCACAGCAGTAACATCAGTATGATAGTAATACGCACTGTGGTCCTCTGGTAGGAAAACTCCCGAGTAGCACGATAGAACAAAAAAATTCTGGGACTGGAAAAATACTATCTTCCTCAAACCCCAGAATAAGCAGCAGCTCTGGGGTGGCCCCATGGGGTTCATGAGTGAAGATGGGCCCACCAGGAGACTTCCCTGGTACCTGCAGCCCCCCTCCCCCCTCTTGAAATTAGGCTTGGGGGGGAATCTCCCATTAAATTACAGTATTTTAAGTTTTCTTCAGAATGTGCAGGGAGTGGGGATGAAGTTCTGGTGAGCCAGTGTGGTGTAGTGGCTAAGAGCGGTAGACTCGTAATCTGGGGAACCGGGTTCGCATCTCCGCTCCTCCACACGCAGCTGCTGGGTGACCTTGGGCTAGTCACACTTCTCTGAAGTCTCTCAGCCTCACTCACCTCACAGAGTGTTTGTTGTGGGGGAGGAAGGGAAAGGAGATTGTTAGCCGCTTTCGGGTAGCGATAAAGCGGGATATGAAATCCAAACTCCTCCTCCTGGTGAAGAAGCAGGGTTTGGAGATCCTGTAGTGGTGGGGGTGTCGCAGAGTCCTTTTCAGCAATCTAGCAGAGATGCACAAAGTCTCCGTTTCTTCAGTGCAGTATCTTCATTGTGAGCTATGTACAAATATCTACAGGCTATGATACACAAGCAGTTCATACAAAGAAGCAGAGCACCAGGCTGCACCTTAAGGCATGTCGGAAGACTTCTCTCTCTAAACCCGTCACTCTATCTCTCTGACCACACCCACTCTCCTCTACTCGGCCGGATTGGTTTCCCTTTCAAACCAATGACAGCCAATCACCTGACAGCACATTACTGCTGAGTCGCTCTGATCCAGCACTTCTAGAGAAAGTATTGCAGGCTGGTTGCAGCAGCCGCTTGCAGCAGCTACTTTCACTTTACTAGCGAACTCAAGCTGCAGACTTACTATCTCACACAGCATTCTGTGGATCCCGACAGGGGGCGACGGTGTTTGGTGTGAAAAGAGTCTTGCATGCTTGAGTAGAGCAACTCCAGGGCATGAGACAAGTAGCAGCAGGGTAGGGGCCGCGTGTAGAGCAAGTCCCACGCTGAGGTCAAAAACAAACACAGAGGCAGCAGGAATTCTTCAGTAAGAGTTTACTGAGGTTTCAAAGCAAACCGTTCTCACTGGGTCCCCAAGTGAGGCACAAAGCTTAGCTCCTGAGAGCAAATCCAGTTTCAGCAGTAAAAAAAAAAAGCACCCCACAGGATATCTAAGTCAGGCACACCCACCGGCAGAAGGGAGCAAGGGAGGAGAGAGGCTGGGACGACACAGGGCAATGGAGGTGTGTGTTTCGCTTCCTGTCGTCTGGGCGGGAGCTCAGCAACTTGGCATCTTCAGGGGCTTCACGAAGCAAAGCTTTCTGCCAGCTGCTTCCAGGCAAATGCACATCCCAGAAACACACACTGTGATTCGCGGCGTATTGCCATATCAATTGTTTTTCAAAGGTTATTGCGATGTGGCCTAGAAACTGGTATTGGACAATATATCTCCCAGCCCTAATCCTCACCACCAGCAATCCAGATTCACCCTCACTATCAAATGGTACTTTACATCTTCGATTTTACTCCCTATTGTGAGTCATTTCCTTCATTATTTCATTACTACACAATTTTACATATAAACACCAGAACTCCACATACATGTCACACTTTTAAGATTGATTTCCTGCTGAGTTCATTGCTGTGAAGAAAAGAGTGGATTCAGAAGAACACGTTCCGCACTCCATACATCTAAATGGGTTCTTCCCTCAGAGCCCCTCGATGTTCCATTATAAGTAAAGCACTTTCTGCAATCTTTCCATTTAAGCTGCTTATCCTCTTTGAGTTTGTTGTTGGTTTGTACGGTTTCAACTCTAACAGTTCTTCCTGTCCATGAGTCTGTTGATGTGGGACTTCCACTAGGACTGAATCTCTATCTACTGTACTATCCTGTTGGGGTTCTAGACAGGACAGAGTTAAACACTCCTGCGGGCTTTCTTATTCTCTGGGTGACTGCCCATATTATCCGGGCATTTTCTCCTTTGTTTTCCAGTTCTGTCTCAGTCTGTCAGAGTATGTAGGAGTCTGAGTCTGAGAGAGTTAGTTTTCGTTTCTGTAAGAGAGATAGGAGCTGCAGACATGTTACTTTATGCTTCTAAATAAAGACTTATTAGAATAGAAGCATTGGTGTCAGTTGTTATTTGAGACACCACAATGGAGACACAGACAATTGCCATCGTCCTTGCTGTGCTGGAATTCTGCTACGTTTGAAGAGAATTGAAGTTTGGCTGTGCGCATTTGGAAGAGTGCTGGGCAGCCATAAACATCGGACAAGGTTGTAAATCGAGCTGATTATCCTGCCGGCAGTAAACTCCGTGGGCCAAAAGGTTTTTTATGACCCACAACCTTAAAATACCACAACATTTATATGTTTGTCTTTTGAATGAGTTTGTTGACGTAAATCAAGGGTTCCACTCTGACTGAAGCTCCTTCCACACACCATACATTTAAATGGTTTCTCTCCTGTATGTCTGCTGACATTTTCTAAGACTTCAGCACTGACTGAAGCATTTTCTGTACACCTGTGTGAGTCCGTTGATGTGTTCTAAGCGTTGATGTGTAACTGAATTTCTTTCCGCACTCCATACATTTGAATGGTTTCTCCCTTGTGTGAATCAGTTGATGTGTTCTAAGGGTAGATGTGTAACTGAAGCTCTTTCCGCACTCCATGCATTTAAATGGTTTTCCCTCGCCTGTGTGTGTCCGTTGATGTGATCTAAGGGTTGGATTGCTACTGAAGCTCTTTCCACACTCCATACATTTAAATGGTTTCTCTCCTGTATGAGTCCGTTGATGTATTCTAAGGTTTCCAATCTGAATGAAGCTCTTTCCACACTCCATACATTTAAATGGTTTCTCACCTGTATGAGTTTGATGGTGTAAAGTTAGGTGCGCATTTTGACTGAAGCTCTTTCCACACTCCATGCATTTAAATGGTTTCTCCCCTGTGTGAGTCAGTTGATGTGTTCTAAGGTTTGTATTGAAACTGAAGCTCTTTCCACACTCCATACATTTAAATGGTTTCTCTCCTGTATGAGTCTGTTGATGTTTTCTAAGGCTTCCACCATCACTAGAGCTTATTCCGCACACCATGCATTTAAATGGTTTCTCCCCTGTATGCGTCCGTTGATGTACTTTAAGTTTTCCATTATCACTAAAGCTCTTTCCACACTCCATACATTTAAATGGTTTCTCCCCTGTATGCGTCCGTTGATGTATTTTAAGGGTTCCAATCCGACTGAAGCTCCTTCCACACTCCATACATTTAAATGGTTTCTCTCCTGTGTGAGTCCGTTGGTGTGTTCTAAGGCCTGCACTGAAACGGAAGCACTTCCCACACTCCATACATTTAAATGGTTTCTCTCCTGTGTGAGTCCGTCGATGTGATGTAAGGCTTGCACTGAAACGGAAGCACTTCCCACACTCCATACATTTAAATGGTTTCTCCCCTGTGTGAGTTCGCTGATGTAAACTAAGACTTGAACCCTGACTGAAGCTCTTTCCACACTCCATACATTTAAATGGTTTCTCCCCTGAATGTGTCTGTTGATGTTTGTTGAGGTTTCCAATCTGACTGAAGCTCTTCCCACACTCCCTACATGTAAATAGTTTCTCCCCTGTGTGAATCCGTTGATGTGTTCTGAGTGTATCACTTCGATGGAAGCTCTTTCCACACTCCATACATTTAAAAGGTTTGTCCCCTTTGTGAGTCTTTTCGTGTGATTTAAGGTGTGCCCTCTGACTGAAGTTCTTCCCACACTCCATACATTCATATGGTTTTTCACCCGTGTGAGTCCGTTCGTGTAATTTCAGGTATCCACTCTGCTTGAAGCTCTTTCCACACTCCTTGCATTCATATGGTTTTTCACCCATGTGAGTCCGTTCATGTGATTTAAGGCTTCCACTCTGATTGAAACTCTTTCCACATTCCATACATTCGTATGGTTTTTCACCTGTGTGAGTCCGTTCGTGTAATTTAAGGTTTCCATTCTGACTGAAGCTCTTTCCACACTCCATGCATTTGAATGGTTTCTCCCCTGTGTGAGTCCGTTGATGTTTTCTGAGGCTTCCACTATCACTAAAGCTCTTCCCACACTCCCTGCATTTCAATTTTTTCTTGCCCATGTGAGTCCGCCCATGTGTTCTAAGTTTTCCACTATCAGTGAAACTTTTCCCACTCTCCATACCTTTAAATAGTTTCTCCCCTGTTTGGGTTTGTTGATGTGAACTATGTGTTCTCATTCAGTGAAGCATATTCCACATTTCACACATTTTAGTGACTATTCCTAGTGAAACGAAAGGTGTCCTGTCTCCCGGAATTCTGACTGTCTTCTCCATCACCTTCTTCAGAGTGGGCTGAGAGGAAGTCCTGTTTGGGTTTCAAGGAAGAGAACAAAGGGAAAGAGAACACATCAAACTCCATTAGTACCTCTCTTATTTCAACATCTCCTACATTCTACCATGTCCTACTCATGTTCCCAATTTTTAGGAAATGAAAATGCAATGATGTCAAATGATAGTACAGTGGTACATCAGGTTAAGTACTTAATTGGTTCCGGAAGACCGTTCTTAACTTGAAGCGTACTTAACCTGAAGCGAACTTTTCCATTGAAACTGTTACAGGTAAGTAGCCGTGTTGGTCTGACGGTGTCAAAACAAAATAAAAATAAAAAATTCCTTCCAGTCGCACCTTAGAGATCAACTATGTTTGTCATTGGTATGAGCTTTCGTGTGCAACTTCTTCAGGGGCCAAGATCCAAGATGTAACAGAACAGCTGCAAGGAATAATAAAACCCACTGACAATTACCCCTTCCTTTTGGTCCATGTGGGAACCAATGACACTGCAAGCCATAGCCTTCAGAAGATCAAAAGTGATTATGAGGCTCTGGGCAGGAAGTTGAAGCAATTAAATGCACAAATTGTCATCTCATCTGTCCTCCCAGTTGAACGACATGGCCCAGGGAGAGAGGGGAAAATAGGGGAAGTGAACAACTGGCTTCGCAAATGGTGCAAGAAGGAACGGTCTGGATTCTTAGATCACGGTCTGCAGTTTCTTGAAGATGGACTTCTGGCAAGTGATGGGCTGCACCTCACAAGGGTTGGGAGGAATGTTTTTGCCATGAAACTCAAAAAACTAATCAGGAGGGCTTTAAACTGGCTTATGTGGGAGAGGGAGACAGTGGTCCTGAAGGTAGGAGTCTATCAAATGCTGAAGATGATCACCCAAATGTCAAGTCCAAATGGAGCAAACAGCATGCAGACTTAGTGGTGGGAGGAAAAAATCCTTAAATAAGAGACATGGGGGAATGATCAATGGTCTTCAATGTCTGTATACTAATGCACAGAGCATGGGAAATAAACAAGATGAACTTGAGCTCTTGGTACAGCAAACTAAATACGACATAAAAGGCATCACTGAAACCTGGTGGGATGAGTCTCATGACTGGAATGTAGTAAAAGAGGGATAGAAATCATCTTTTTTGGAGAAAATATTGGCAGGACTTGGGGGGGGGGGAGAATCAGACAACCTGAAGAACAACCTGAAAGGAAAGAAGACGAAATTGAGCAAGCCAGAATGGAGGGAGAAGAGGAAGAAGACGTAGATGAAGGATAAGAAGAAGAAGAGTCAGATGAAGAGGGTAAGTCTAAAGAACTTGGGGAAATATGAAAGATGTATGGGAGGGGTTTTTCCTCTTATTCTTGGTTTCGAATAGGAAGAAAAAAATGGAAAGTATCTCCCCCCAAAATGCCTTGAGTATAGAAAACCAGCTGTTTTTTATCCAAAATATAAAGCGTGTATTAAAGGTATCCTTTATCTTATTTTTAGTTAAGAAAAGACAATTTTTATAATTTTTTCTAATAAAGTGTGATGAAAAACACATGATGAAATTAAAATTATTATTGTGGAATGTGAATGGATTAAATGATAAAAAGAAAAGAAATAAGGTGGGACATATAATAAAAAAATCAAATTGGGATATTGAATGCTTGCAGGAAACACATGTAAAGAAAAAGCATGAAAGAGTATTGATCAATCCAAGTTTAGGAAAAGAATTCATTACGGCAGATAAAAAAAAGAAAAGAGGAGTGGTGATATATGTAAGGGGAAAATGGGAACCAAAAATGATTTGGGTAGTAATGATCGAAATAACAGTAGAAGGAGAAAATTGGATAATAGTGGGACTATACGCGCCAAATGGTAGTAAAGTAAGGTTCTTTAAGAAGTTGGAGAAAAAATTAATGGAATATCTGGAGAAACAAATAGTAATTATGGGTAATTTTAATGGGATAAATTGGACAAGTCGACCATCAAAGTAAAAAAAAGAGAAAATAAATTACCAAAAACATTTTTTGAAATGGCGGAAAATTTAGAGTTGATAGATTCATGGAGGTTTAAACACCCAATAGATAAAGAATTTACATATTATTCAGAACAACATAAATCTGCAAGCAGGATTGATGGAATATGGTTGGCTAAAAACCTAAGCATAAGAATTGGGAAAGCAGAAATCCAGCCCAGGACATTGACAGATCATAATTCGACAATTGTAATAACAGAAGAACAAGAAAAAGAGGTAAATAAAAGGTGGAAATTGAATGTATTTTTATTTAAAAAATGAAAAAGTATTACAGGGAGCCAGAAAATTAATGAAAGAATATTTTGAACTAAATTGTAATGGGGAGGTGAACTTGGAAACGGTGTGGGAAGCGGGTAAAGCGGTTGTAAGGGGTTATTTTATTAAACAAAACAAAATTGATAAGATGAAGAAAGAAGAGAAAAAATTAAAATTAATGGAAGAAATAAAAAAGAAGGAAAAAATATTATATAAAACTGGAAAAAAAGATTAATTGAGAGATAAAAATTTTAAGATTGGAATACGAAAATATGATAGAGGAAGAGATAAATAGGAAATTGGAATTTTGGAAGTATAGAAATTATGATTGGGCCAATAAGCCAGGGAAACTCCTGGTGTGGCAATTGAAAAAAAAAAAAAGAACTGTGTCGAGTTCTGGGCACCACAGTTCAAGAAGGATACTGACAAGCTGGAATGTGTCCAGAGGAGGGCAACCAAAATGGTCAAAGGCCTGGAAACGATGCCTTATGAGGAACGGCTTAGGGAGCTGGGTATGTTTAGCCTGGAGAAGAGAAGGTTAAGGGGTGATATGATAGCCATGTTCAAATATATAAAAGGACTAGTGTCATTCAGCCCGTTAGGTAAACGGGCGCTAGAAAAGTGCGGGCACTCTGCACACGCTCAGAGGCGTTGCTGCCCGACAACCGACAATGAGTTTCGGAGCGAGCCCCGCTCCTGCCGCTGGGAAAAGGGGGTAGGGAGGCGAGACAAAGGGAAGGGGGCTGAGGGGAAGCCGTGAGCCCTGCTCATCGTGGAGGCATTTCCCCAGCCGGCCTCTGAAGGGGGCGGAATGAGGCCTGAGGAAGGTTTCCGAGCTGCGAGGGGTGGCCGGAGCTGCCAGGAGGTGGGAGGAGGGGGTCCCGCCATTGTCCCGCCCAGAGGGGGTCGCGCTCCTGCTGCTGCTAGAACATAATGTGGTGGAACAATGCAACTTGAGAAGCATTGAAAAGAAGCCTACTCAGGTCAGTGCAATAGTGTCTGCAATGCTGCAGCATAAATAGCATCTTTACTTTCTCAAAGCAGCTCTGCTGGCCTCCCCCACCACCACCTACTTGCACATTGGGAAATATTTTCTGTGTCTAAAATACATGTAAATTCATTTACTCTGCAATCTCCTGATCTGTATTGGTTTCTGAAGCAAGGGACTGTTGGTTAACTGACACTCATAACAGATCTGGTTGAAACTCAAGCCTGTTCTGAAACTTTTATTGTCCCCATTTACTGTGAGTGGAGGGATGGAAGAGAAGCAGTGTACTGATGATATGTTGTGTCCATTTACTAAAATCAAGGTATTGCCCCAAGTTTGAAATCTGCAGAACACATTTTTAAAAAGACATTCCCAGTATCTCCCTGAAGGACACGACAGGGACATGTTGTTCCAGAAAGCAGAGAGATAGTTTGACCATATATAAATGCTGTTAATGGCACTTTACATTTTGTGAATTCTGTCCTCCCATAAGTCTCCCAGGCACAGTGGTAGGCTTGTGGCAGATCTGGCTTACCCAGTGGAAGATCAACAAATTTGTCCCTTCCCTCAGTCCCCGCCTTCTCTCTCTCATTCTCCAGGGGAGGCTGGGCTGCGGGAGTTGCAGGAGCCAGGAGCGTGTAGAAAGCAGAAAAGCCTTTCCATGTCCACCCTCAAGAAGATTAAAGAACTGGTGGACACCTAGAGTGCTCCTCAGTACTTTTTTAAAAATGTTTGTCCTACAGAATTTCAGAGGCGACTCTGCCTCAATGTTAGTTATTGAAAAAGTGGTATACTGTTTTTAAATGTTTGTTTAACCATTGCGTGTCCCCAACCTGTAAGGATCCTGGATTTTTTTGGGGGGGGGTGCTTCACTTCCTGGAGCGCTCCTCTTTCCCCCTCTCCTATTGTGGAGGAAAAAAGAAAAGTAAACACCCTCGGGGAGGGAGGGAGAGGGAGAGGAAAGGAAAATGAAGGCATCCCGTTCTATATCTTTGTTTTACAGCAATAAATGGTCGGACATGAAAACACACACACACAAAAATCCAAGCAGGCACAGCAGCGGATGATGTTAGAGCCGAGATCTGCCTCCTGCCTGGACTTTAATTTGTGGATTTCCCTTAGAGGCCACCTGTTTCATGCAGGATCGGGCTTCAGCGGAGGCTGGGGCTGCCTAAGCCCAGGGGAGCCGGGGTTTCAAAGGCATTTCCTCCTCCGAGCGGCGCTACGGTTTCCTTGCTTCTCAACTCCCCCCAATAACACATCTTCCTTTGCCCCCGCCACTCCGCTCCAAGTCCCAACGGCTGTCCGGCCGGGAACGGCAGTTGGCGGCCGCAGGGAAACGGGAGGCAGAGGTGGGGGGGGGGAGAGAGAGAGAGAGCGCGTGTGCATCCTGTCTCTCAGTCCAATCCCTGTGTGCCTGGGGGACATGCGCAGTGACCCAGGGACACACGGGACAGCTTGGACGCAGAGACAACTTGGACTTTATTATATAGGATATATAAAAGGATGCCATATAGAAGAGGGTGAAAGGTGACTGGGAGTTGCCGCCAAGACCACATTTCACTCGTCCTAAAGGATCTTCCCTGGCTCCCAGTGTTGGTTCCGACCTTTAAAGTGTCATTGGTCTTCCGCTGGTTCCCTCATTGTGAGAAGCGAAGTTCCAGGGAACCAGGCACATGGCCTCCCGTCCTATGGAACGCCCTTCCTTCAGAGGTCAAGGCAATGAACAGCTATCTGACATTTAGGAGACAGTTGAAGGCAGCCCTGTATCAGGAGGTTCTTCAAATTGTGATGTTTTCCTCTTTCTTATATGTTCTGTAAGCTGCCCAGAGTGGCTGGGGAAACCCAGCAAGATGGGCAGGGTATAAGTACGACAATTGTTATTAGTATCTTGTGACATTTTGTAGTTCATTTGGAATTCGTACTGCAATATCAGCTCATGAAATTTTATGGGTGGAGAAAATCACAGGGTTGCCATAAACTATAATCCCACCCACAAACTCTAATTCACATACACGCTTATGGTGTTTCCTGCTTGGCAGGGGGTTGGACAGGATAGCCCCTTGGGGTCTCTTCCAACTCTAGGATTCTATACAGTCTGTAAATTTGGGAAGGTCGCACAGCTCACCTGGTCTAATACTGGCAGTATTTGGCCTGCATGCCTCCAGCTACAGGCACTGTCTATCATGAAAATGGGTCCTTTGACTGGAAAGATTCATGCAATGGCTGTCATCGGATGCTGATGGATTGTATCTCAGCCTGTCAGTCACTCTGACACTTCCTACAAAAAATAAGAGGAATAGAAATGCTTTTGTGGTGCAACTTCCTTATCAATCCTGAGCGTCTTTCCACGGACTCTGCACCCCTATTTCTGTTGACAGGTGTACATCATCCTCAACCTGAATGAACCAGGCAGTGGAAAAGACACTTAAAGATGGAAGCCTGAGAGAGAGGAAAAGGTTTCTGGCTGTTTCCTGGGTGGGATAGCGGAAACAAAGAGTCGCTTCCAGGAAGGCCTCCCCTCCCCTCTTCCTCTCCGGATTTCCTCTCCTCTCCAGGGGGATCAATGGTTGGACTGGGCAGAACCACAGAGTCTGGATGGGGGGGGGTTATGGGGCGGAAAGAGGATGGAGCTTTCAGGAAGGAAGGGGTGGGGGGACTGGACTCCCCACTATCAAGGGATCCATCTCTGGTCTTCTTCAAGGGGTGGTCCATTCCTGGGCGGGAGGGAGAAGCCAAGGCGGCCCCTCCGGAGATTCCCCGCGGGCGCCACGATGGAGACGTCTCCCTAAAGCAGGGGCTCCCAAACTAAGGCCCGGGGGCCGGATGCGGCCCAATCACCTTCTAAATCTGGCCTGCCGAAAGTCCGGAAATCTGCATGTTTTTACATGAACGAATTGGTCTGTGACCGTTTAATAAAATTTGATTTGATTTGTTTTGTTTTTACACGAGTAGAATGTATCCTTTTATTTAAAACGTATCTCTGGGTTATTTGTGGGGCATAGGAATTCATTCAGATTTTTTTTCAAAATAGAGTCCGGCCCCCTGCTGGAAAAGTTTGCTGACCCCGGCCCTAAAGACTGGTCCGTCTATCTCTCTCTCCCCGCCCCCCCCCCCCAGGGATGCTCCCCCCTCCATCACCCACTTCCTCGACCTGCCCTCCAAGGCCCCTTCTGCCCGCCCCATCTCTCAATCCGGAGGGACCCCCAAGACGAGCAGGGGAGGGATTTTTTTGGGGGGGGTCCTTTATCCAGGCGTCTCTCGTGTCCGTTAACCCTTTCATGGCCCGACTCTCTCCGCGCGGAACTAGCGGAAACTGGGCAATGGGATCCTCGTGGGGACCCCCTGGGTGGGCGCCCCATGTCCCCCCCCCGCCAAGGAAAGCCCCCTTCGCAGCACCGTGCAGGGATCCAGGCCCCCCCCCCGGTGGAGCCCAGGGAAGGTGCTTTGGGGACCTGGAGGGGGGTCTCTGGGTCCCTTTCTCCCCTCCCCCCCCCGCGGCCCCTTTACCTCTTTGTCCTCGCTCCCGATTCGCTTTCCCACGGGGGGGGGTGTCCCGTGCCGCCCCTCCTCCCCTATCCGATAGCGCGCGCCCCTAGAGCTATGGCGCAGAGCAGCAATCCGGCGTAGAAGCATCACTTCCGGGAGAAGCAGGCAGGTTGGGGGGGAGGAAGAGGCGCATCGTATTGGGGGCGGAATTGGGGTCGTGGGGGCGGGGTGAGAGGGGGGTTGAGGGGGGCGGGGGAGAAGGTTTTCCCCTCCCCTCTTCCTTCTGGGAACAGGGAAGCCAGAAATCCAGCTGCAAAGTGGGGTCCCCTCTGATATAAGCAAAAACCTGCCCTTATTTACTTTCTTGGGCTCCTTGATCACTGCAGATGGTGGCAGCAGTCACGAAATTAAAAGACGCCTGCTTCTTGGGAGAAAAGCAATGACAAACCTAGACAGCATCTTAAAAAGCAGAGACATCACCTTGCCGACAAAGGTCCGTATAGTTCAAGCTATGGTTTTCCCAGTAGTGATGGATGGAAGTGAGAGCTGGACCATAAAGAAGGCTGATCGCCGAAGAATGGATGCTTTTGAATTATGGTGCTGGAGGAGACTCTTGAGAGTCCCATGGACTGCAAGATCAAACCTATCCATTCTGAAGGAAATCAGCCCTGAGTGCTCCCTGGAAGGACAGATCCCGAAGCTGAGGCTCCAATACTTTGGCCACCTCATGAGAAGAATATATAAATATGTTCAAATATATAAAAGGATGTCATATAGAGGAGGGAGAAAGATTGTTTTCTGCTGCTCCAGAGAAACAGACACGGAGCAATGGATTCAAACTACAAGAAATAAGATTCCACCTAAACATTAGGAAGAACTTCCTGACAGTAAGAGCTGTTCGGCAGTGGAATTTGCTACCAAGGAGTGTGGTGGAGTCTCCTTCTTTGGAGGTCTTTAAGCAGAGGCTTGGCAGGCATATTTCAAGAATGCTTTGATGGTGTTTCCTGCTTGGCAGGGGGTTGGACTGGATGGCCCTTGGGGTCTCTTCCAACTCTAGGATTCTATGATTCTAAGAGAAGACTCCCTGGAAAAGACCCTGATGTTGGGAAAGATTGAGGGCACTAGGAGAAGGGGGCGACAGAGGACGAGATGGTTGGACAGTGTTCTCGAAGCCACCAACGTGAGTCTGAGCAAACTGCGGGAGGCAGTGGAAGACAGGAGTGCCTGGCGTGCTCTGGTCCATGGGGTCACGAAGAGTCGGACACGACTAAACGACTAAACAACAACAACAATTCCCTTATGGGGTACACAAGAGCCCTTATTGGGTTCTCCATCGGTCGGAGAATATAACAGAGGCCAACCAGAGAAGTTTGTGTGATTCAGTGGGGTTTGGAAAATTCCTACAACAAGATGGATCATAGAATCATAGAATTGGAAGAGACCACAAGGGCCATCCAGTCCTACCCCCTGCCAAGCAGGAAACACCATCAAAGCATTCTTGACATATGCCTGTCAAGCATTAATTCTGGTCAGTTTGGGAGAAAATGGTTTTCAGGCCTGTCTTCCTGTACTGTTTGCTTGGTACATTTATGAACATTTAGTATATATGTGTGACCTCAATCCCACCCCTCCCCCACCCCACACCATGATATAAGATCCGTCCGTGTTTTAGGTTTTGGTGCTGCTAAAACGAGGAGTGGGGAGGCAGTTAAAAGAGTCCCCCCCCCCCAGCCTCTAGCCATGACCATTGAGAAAAGCAGCCGATACAATTGTAGCAAAAAGAGGATTCCATGAATTGCACTGTTTCCTCCAACTATCCATTATAGAAAACTGTAGAAACGTCAAATAATCTCCAAAATTCAACGGCTTGACGGATTTCCTTGGTTCCAAGGGCTGATGACCCCTCTAGGAGAGGGGAATCCAGGGCTTCCCCCCCCCCCGACTCCATAATCCCTTAGGGGGCAGGAGGCGATCAAGGGCAGCACATGCCCCAGACAGAAATCCATCGGGATCGAGGATTGAATCCTGATACTGTCCTTTCAAAGGAGAAGCGCAGGAAAGCCTTGCAGCTGGGGGGGGGGCGGGGAATGGGAAGAGGGGAGTTTAAAGGTGTTTTTAAAAGGTAGTTATAAAAGGTGGGGTTATTGACAAGGGTGTGTGACGGGCTCATGTTTCTAAATGCCAAAGACTCGTACTTTGTGACATATCTGTGATACATCAACATAGCTGTTGAAATATGTATTGTGGGAAATGGGGAGAGGTCTTAAAAAATCATGCAACCATATTCTCCGTGTTCCTACTGTTTGTGTGGGTTTCAACCTTGTTGCAACAAATAATGACCAGGTCAACTTTCCGCTGTTTTGCATCTTTAACTTGGCTGCAGACTCCTTCTTTTGCTGACCCCAGAAGGACCCACGGGGAGTGGGACCCTGACAAGCTGGGCAGCGGAGCAAATCCGCACCCCAGGATATTTTCCTTCTCAAGGCTTTTCCACCTCAGCCTCACCCCCTTACCTAAAAGCCAGACACAACACAATGGGACAGAATTGTGACTCCTGCCCTCAGCAAACAAAATTGCTCCACCCATCCACCCACTGGCGCAAAGCACCCCCGGGATGCTGAAGTGCCCCAATCCTAGAAATGAAAAGGGGAGAGGCTCAGGAAAGCTTCAGGGGGCAGGCTGGGAGGGGGCTGCACAGGCTCCAGAAGCTCTTTCTCCCTAATTCCTCCACGCCACAGAATCCTAGAATCATACAGTTGGAAGGGACCACGAGGGTCATCTAGTCCAACCCTCTGCAATGCAGGAATCTTTTTGCCCAACACGGGGCTCAAACCCACAACCCTGAGATTACGAGTCTCATGCTCTACGGACTGAGCTATACCACCCAACCACGTTCCTCGCCCTCCGCCACCTCCCTCCCCTCCGCTCCTAAGGCTCCTTTGCAAGTGTGGGGAAGCTCTAGTCACCCCGTCCCCCCTCAAAGTTCCTTTGAGTATAGGGGTCAGTGCCCCTATTCCTCCAGCCGAAGTGAATGTGGGGTTCCTCGCCCACTTCCATTCAGCTCCCCCATTCCCAAATGGTGATTCCGCTGGTGGCAGTAAATTGTTCAGGGTTGTTCAAACAAAGGGGGATTGCAAAGGACCTCCAAAAAGATCTCTCCAAACAGGGAATGGACAGTAAATACAGTTCATTGTCAAAGAGATTAAAGTGATGCATGTTACTTCTGGTCTGCCGCGCTGGCGAAGAGGTGCAGAGACCTCGAGCTCCGAGGTCTCTGGCATTGCAGAGGGGGGGAATCCGCAGGGGCACGCGGATCCCTGTAAAAACCCTGGGTAGAGTGTCCCGGGGACATAGCAGCCCGGCGGAGCTCCAAACGCGACTCCTCTGCTGCCCGGGAAGCTCAGCAGAGCCCCCGAGAGCCAGCGGAGTGGTAGTCGCGGGAGCCATTTTGGGCACCATTGTCACCTTCATGAAGCGAAGCTCCGAGCCTACAGCCTGCAAGTGGTGGATTCTTCCTGAAAAATTAAGACCTGGACTAAGTAAGTCAAAATTTATTGATTGGGATCAAGAATTTGGCGCTGGGAGGAGGCGTAAAAAAGGAAGTCAGCCCCCCCCCAATGAGTATTGAATGATGCAGTAAGTTATGGAAAATCCAGAAATACATCTTTAAAGAACTTTTTCCCGATGCAGAGTAAGGGTAAAAGCTAAAGTGTACTTAATCTCTGCGAAAGACTGAGATTTGACAAGGGAGAACCCCCCTGTGAACTTGGAACCGGGTCAAAGGAAGGATCGGCTAGTCGTCTTTGTGACATCACAATAGAAAAGAATGTGCTTGTCTGAGAGTGAGAGACTGAGAGCTGCAGACAGATAAAGAGGATTTCTTTTAAAAATAAATTCTAAGGCTGCTCAGTACTGACTTCGAGTTGGATGGTCAAAAGAACAAGAAAAGAATTAGAGGTGGGATCCAGACCAAACAGCATTTTATCTTTTTTACACTGGATAATAAAAAACAAGGACATCAACAATACCACTTCCTGTCTGCTACAAACATGGAGGAGGTGTGCAACAGTAGACTGGGAGAGAAGGTTCTGCACAGTGATAAGGAAGACACCCAGTGGGATTTGTTGATACTGAAAACAATTTTGGAATTGACAGAGGAGGTTCGTATTTCTAAACTGGACACATGGCTTATGGATGATAGGACTGAGGAATTAACAGCATTGAACAGTGAAACAGATGAATCACCTGAATTTAGAAAGCAAGAAAAGGGAGAAGAAGAATGACCAGAAGAATACGTATGCGGTGATGTGACTTTTGGGGAAATTTCAGAAAGGATAGAGGAGAAATATAACTTTGAAGGACAATTTGCTGAACCAACAGAGCTGATATTTGAGATAGAGGAAGAGGAAGAAGAAATCACTGTTCCACCGGTGGGAGAGGTGGAACAGGGAAGGGTGGGAATTCAAAAGCCCCCTAAAAAGGGGAAAACAAAAAGGTTACTTCCCCAGTGAGAGAGGGGGAGAAGCAAGTAGGTGGGGGGCAGAAAGAGAATGAGATTGGAAATAAAGTGTGGGAAATACAGAAGAGGGGGGAAGGGTTCGGCAAGATTTAGACTGGGACAGAACAGGAGTGGGGTGAGGGAGAATTGCATTAATTCATATTGATTTATTGAGGGCACTAGGAGAAGGGGATGTCAGAGGACAAGATGGTTGGACAGTGTTCTCGAAGCTACGAACATGAGTTTGACCAAACTGCGGGAGGCAGTGCAAGACAGGAGTGCCTGGCGTGCTATGGTCCATGGGGTCACGAAGAGTCGGACACGACTAAACGACTAAACAACAACAACAATATTGATTGATAAAAATGGTCTGAATTTGGAATGTATTAAGGAACTGGCTGAAATCTCTGGAGACACCGATTCCAAGGAAAGGGGGATAGACTTAGTTTTTTGGGTGGGAATAATAAGGGGGTAAAAGATTTTGATAGTTAAGTTTGAATATTTTTGGGTAAAGGGTAGTGAATATTAGGTAAAAAATAGCAATGTGAAGTGTGAAGGGTTATTAGTTAAAAAGAAGTTATAATTTGGAAGAAAGAATGTGAGTTTAGAATTGGAAACTGCAAGAGTTAGTGAATTATTTAGAACTCAAGAAGGGGGAATGAGGAAGTCCGAAATGTTCAGATTTGAAGTTACATAGTATGATTATTAATTATGGTTCTTTTTTTCTTTTGTTTTTCTATCTTATTGTCATTTATATGTGAAGAATTCTGGGGAACAAGATCTGATGATATTGCTCTATATTTTTTGTATTTTTCTATTGTCTTTTTTCTTTATGTAAAACCTAATTAAAAATACTTAAGAAAAAAAATTAAGTGATGCATGTTGGGACCAGAAAAATCTTCTTAATATCATGTACAGGCACAGAGGATGTGAACTGAATTGGTCTGTGTGCTCTAGGAGACCAGGGGAGAGGGGAGCTGGTCGCAGCAGGAGGGGGAGTCTCTCTGGATTCTTCAGCAGCCAGCCTCCTCTGGGCTTCCTGGCCCCCTCCTCTCCTCCATCTGAGTCTGAACTGCTCTCTGCCCCAGACTCCTCCTGCTCACCAAACCATTTCCTCTGCAGATTGCAACACCTCCCCCTCCTGGTCTGCTCCAGTTGGTGCCTCCCTCCCCCCCCCCACATTCAACCAGTCCATGAAACACAGCAGAAACAACCGTAACATCAGTATGAGAATGGTCAGGGGGACTCCTTCTAGGGAGCCGGCCCCAGTCATCCTAAGCAGCACCTCGCCCAGCGCAAGCAGCAGCAGTGGGTCAGGAGGAGCCAATGAGGGAGGGAGAGGCATGGAGCGAGAGAGGAGTCAGCTGTCGGAGCCATGGCAACGCCACGGTGGAAGGGCTCAGGGCTCAGGCATGCTACAGAGCCTATACGCTGCTCTGAGAAGCAAAGGGCTGAGAGGGCATCGCTCCTTCCGGTGCTGGAATTAAGGCGAGCACCCCGACGCAGGGCAAGGGGGCGGCGTTTTGGGGTGCCCTGGCTATTTTGCTGGTGGTGAAACAGAAGAGCGCCATTGCCGAGTTCTGAATCGGACTGAGCAGTCATGTTTGAAGTTACCTCCGCACTGTAAATATTATGCACAATAAACTCTTCAAGACAATATGGAGTGGAGTGCCTTTACTCTAGAGTAGCCGCAACAACCCTCTGAAAGCAATAATGTGGTCCACTGGTAGGAAGACTCCCTAGTACGGTCATGGCAAACCTATGACATGTGTAGCCATTTCAGTGACACACGGCGGGATATTCGACCTTACTTCTGGCCAGCGGGGGGAAACCTCCACCACCGCCACTTCGTTTCCCATGGATTGCTGCTGGTCACTCGTCTCGGGAGACCAGAGGTGAGGACACCCGGCCATTGGCCGAGCAGATCAGCCCACCCCACGGAGTGTCAATGCTCAGGAGGGGAAGGAGGAGAGCCCAGACCTCGTTGCCGCCACTCCCGCCCCGAACGGGAAGGA
Organism: Zootoca vivipara; assembly: GCF_965207765.1. Taxonomy (NCBI): domain Eukaryota; kingdom Metazoa; phylum Chordata; class Lepidosauria; order Squamata; family Lacertidae; genus Zootoca; species Zootoca vivipara. Next base: position 71,418,639 of record NC_142592.1, on the reverse strand, counting down.
GAGGGACCCCTTGAGGCGAGGAGCCTCCGTCTTACCCCCCTGCTGCTGCACCATTGCACCGGGACGCCCAGCCGGAGGACCCAGGAACGAGCGCGAGGGTGGAAGGGAGAGGCCCTTACCCGGCTGCCCAGCCATTGGGCTACCACCGCCGCTAGCATCACCGAGGGAGAGGAGGAGAGGTAGGTGGGCAAACTAAGGCCGTGGGGAAGCACAGGGCTGAGCCCAGCCCTGGCCCGAGCCCACCCCCTCTCCATAGGCAAGCCAAAAGCAAATCAGAGCCCGGAGGGAGGATCATCGGGAAGCCCCCGCTTCTGCAAATTTTAAAAATAATTTTTCACTTTCTTTTTGCTTTCAATGTAATTTTTTATTTGCTTTTGTTCTCATTTTTTATTATTTTTTCCTTTTTTGTTTTTTAAAAAAGCCATTAAAAAAAACCATTAACCAATATTTTTAATATTATAACAACTTTATTTCCCCACCCTCCTCGTCTTTTTTCTCCCTTTTAGCTATACTTTTTACCGTTTAAAATTTTTCTTACCACATTTTTTGTTACCTTTTTTATCACAGTGGTACCTCGCAAGACGAATTTAATTCGTTCCACGAGTCAATTCTTCTTGCGAAAAATTTGTCTCGCGAGGCATCACTATGTGTAGGTGGCTGCTGCCACCTAGTGGCCAAAAGGCAAAAACGTTTCTTTTTGTCTTGCGAGTTTTTCTATGGCACGGCTGTAGAAAACTTTGTCTTGCGAGTTGGCAAAAAAAAATTGCAAAACGCGTTTGTCTTGCGAGTTTTTCATTGTGCGAGGCATTCTTCTTGTGAGGTACCGCTATATTATTATTATTTAAACTTTTACTTTTTAACTTCATTTAAAAAACCCTCCCCCTCCCCCCAATATCAACACTTCTACATCACTATTATCACCCCCATGTCCCACTTTTAATACATAGACTCCCCCCTTCATTTTATACACCAAATCCCCCCCTTTACTCATCTCTTCATCATCCTCACCTACCCCACTTCTCACCCCCCACTCCCACTTTTGTCACTGTTGTTTGACTGCTGGTTGGCCTGCCTTTAAATTGAAACCTGCTTGTCTGACTCTTTTTGAGAGGGGAGCTTTTTCCCTCCCCCTTCCCCACCCCCCTTTTTCTTTAAACAATAATTAAAATACTGCGGTAGAAGGCTGGGTGGAACAAAGCCGGGAAGCTGTTAAAAATCTGGGAGACTGAAGCAGGAGATCGGTGGGCGCAAAAAAAAAAAAAAGGAAGGGGAAGAGGAGGTCAACCCCAATGCATTTTAAACCTCCTCTCAAGGAGTGGGAGTGAGGGGAGAGGTGGGCTGAAGAGGACCACGAGAAGGCACAGGCCCAACCTAAGCCCACCTCCCCAGCGGCAGACCCGTTGGAGGAAGGCCTGAGCCCAGAGTCCCACTGGGAAAGACCTCTGGGTTTTGCCTTATTCCCCCCCGCCTTTTTAAATATTTTTTAAAAATGTTTTTTTTAAAAAAAGTTAAATAATTAGTTTTTGGTTTATTAAAAACAGTTATATATTCCAATTATACATTTTTGTTATTTAAATTAGAAATACCGTGAAACATGGGCGTACCCAGGATCAAAACTGGGGGGGGCAAGGGGAGGGGCCAAGGCACGGAAGGGGAGGGGTCACAAAGTGGGCGGGGAAAGTGCAGTCAGAGGCGCCGGGCTGATGGGCAGAGGCGGAGCACAGCCCGACAGAGCGCACCGTGGCGTGACCTCCCTCCAGCTGGGAGATTGAGAGAGAGATTGAGAGAGAGAGAGAAAGAGAGATCTGGAACCGCGCAGACGCCCCTCTCTCCTTGCGACCCTGTTCTCAGCAACTGCCGACCCCTGCACGGTTTTGCATGCGGGCAGATGACGGAGCCAAGCTCCTCCCGCTGCCTCGCGATGGCCCAATCGAAAAGACCCTGGCCAAAGGCGGGCGCCTTTGTCACAGAGAGGAAAGCTGGGGAGGCGCCGGCAATAGTGCAGCCGCCGCTGCGCCAGGAAAGGGGGCAGCAAGGCAGGAGTTCACCAGGGCAGGAAGGCCCCCCTGCCGCGCTCCCTGGTTCCCCGCCGTGCATGGCTTTGCCTGAGGGCGTGACGGGGAGCTGGAGGGAGAGCGCGGCGTGACGGGCGGGAACGGCGAACTCGCGCTCCGCTGGGCTGTGCCCCTCCCTAGAAGCAGGGCTGGTGGGCGGAGACAGAGCCCAGCCCAGCCCAGCGGAGCGCGAGTTTGCCGTTCCCGCCCGCCGCGCCGCGCTCTCTGGTTCCCCGCCGCACTTGGCCTTGCCTGAGGGCGCGACGGGGAGCTGGAGGGAAGGCGCAGCGCGGCGGGCGGGAACGGCGAACTCGCGCTCCACCGGGCTGTGCCCCTCCCTAGAAGCAGGGCTGGTGGGCAGAGGCGGAGCCCAGCCCAGCGGAGCGCGAGTTTGGCGTTCCCGCCCACCGCGCCGCGCTCCCTGGTTCCCCGCCGTGCTTGGCCTTGCCTGAGGGGGGGGGCAGCTAGCTTCTAGAGTAGGGCAGCTGCCCTAACTTGCCCCATGGTGGGTACGCCCTTGCCGTGAAATTATGGTTTTTTCTCAAAGTGACACACCACCCGAGTTTTGCCCAGTTTCTCTGGCGAATTTTGACACACCAAGCTCAAAAGGTTGCCCATCACTGCCCTAGTAGCATGATTGAAATAAAATCTTCTAGGACTATGGAAAAATACTATCTTCCCCAAACCCCAGAATAAGCAGTAGCTCCTTATTAGCGCAAATCCAGTTTCAGCACTAAAAAAAAATACACCCCACAAGATATCTAAGTCAGGCACACACACCGCCAGAAGGGAGCAAGGGAGGAAAGAGGCTGGAACGACACAGGGCAATGTGTTTTGCCAGGGAATGGTCTGAAACTGAATATGGTGGAATCCATTCTCCGTGTGTGTTTTGCTTCCTGTCATCTGGGAGAAAACTCAGCAACTCAGCATCTGCAGGGGCTTCATGAAGCAAATATTTCTGGCGGCGGCTTCCAGGTACATCCCAGAAACCCACACTGTGATTCGCGGTGTATTGCCATATCAATGGTTTTTCAACCATATCATGATTGGACAATATCTCCCAGCCTAATCCTCACTCACCACCAGCAATCCAGATTCACCCTCTCCCTCCCTCTCTATCCAAAGTTACTTATAGGTTTACATATAAACACAAGAACTTCACATGCACACCATGCTTCTGAGACTGAATTCCGTGGAAGGAACCATTTACCATATATGGTGGACGTGCCCTAAAGTAAAAGACTTCTGGGAAAAGATTTATAAGGAATTGAAAAAGGTGTTGAAAAACCCATTTCTTAAGAAACCAGAAGTCTTTTTACTTGGTATAGTCGGGGAACATGGATTCACAAAATGGATTCTCCCCTCTGAGAGACCTTAGATGTTCCATAAACACTCCATTATAAATAAAGCACTTTCTGCAATCTTTCCCTTTAAACAGCTTCTCCTCTTTGAGGGTTGATGGATTTGTAGGGTGTCAGCTGTTCTTCATATCCTTGAGTCTGTTGATGGAGGAATTCCACTAGGAGTGAACCTCTACCTACTTTCCTAACATTTATATGATTTGTCTCTTGTGTGAGTCTGTTGACGTGAATAAAGGGTTCCATTGACTGAAGGTCCTTCCACACACCATACATTTAACTTGTTTTTCACCTGTATGTCTGCTGACGTTTTCTAAGACTTCGACACTGACTGAAGCATTTTCTGTACACCTGTGTGAATCTGTTGGTGTCTTCTAAGGGTAGATGTGTAACTGAAGCTCGTTCCACACTCCATACATTTAAAGGGTTTCCCCACTGTGTGAGTCTTGATGTTTTCTAAGGGTAGATGTGTAACTGAAGCTCTTTCCGCACTCCATGCATTTAAATGGTTTCTCCCCTGTATGAGTCCGCCGATGTGATCTAAGGGTAGATGTGTAACTGAAGCTCTTCCCGCACTCCATGCATTTAAATGGTTTTCCTTCGCCTGTGTGCGTCCGTTGATGTGATCTAAGGGTAGATGTGCAACTGAAGCTCTTTCCACACTCCAAACATTTAAATGGTTTCTCCCCTGTGTGCGTCCGTTGATGTGATCTAAGGGTAGATGTGTAACTGAAGCTCTTTCCGCACTCCATGCATTTAAATGGTTTCTCTCCTGTGTGAGTCCGTTGATGTATTCTAAGGTTTCCAATCTGAATGAAGCTCTTTCCACACTCCATACATTTAAATGGTTTCTCACCTGTATGAGTTTGATGGTGTAAAGTTAGGTGCGCATTTTGACTGAAGCTCTTTCCACACTCCATGCATTTAAATGGTTTCTCCCCTGTGTGAGTCAGTTGATGTGTTCTAAGGTTTGTATTGAAACTGAAGCTCTTTCCACACTCCATACATTTAAATGGTTTCTCCCCTGTGTGAATCTGTTGATGTTTTCTAAGGGTTCCACCATCACTAAAGCTTGTTCCGCACACCATGCATTTAAATGGTTTCACCCCTGTATGCGTCCGTTGATGTATTCTAAAGTTTCCAATCTGATTGAAGCTCTTTCCACACTCCATACATTTAAATGGTTTCTCTCCTGTGTGAGTCCGTTGATGTGTTCTAAGGCTTGTACTGAAACTGAAGCACTTCCCACACTCCATACATTTAAATGGTTTTTGCCCTGTGTGAGTCCGCTGATGTGATCTAAGGCCTGCACTGAAACTGAAGCTCCTTCCACACTCCATACATTGAAATGGTTTCTCCCCTGTGTGAGTCCGTTGATGTGATCTAAGGCTTGTATCGCAACTGAAGCTCTTTCCACACTCCATACATTTAAATGGTTTCTCCCCTGTGTGAGTCCGTTGATGTATATTGAGGTGTCCACTATGACTGAAGCTTTTCCCACACTCCATACATTTAAAAGGTTTCTCCCCTGCGTGAGTCCGTTGATGTGATCTAAGGCTTGTATCGCAACTGAAGCTCTTTCCACACTCTACACATGTAAATGGTTTCTCCCCTGTGTGAGTCCGTTGATGTATTCTGAGTGCATCACTCCGACGGAAGCTCTTTCCACACTCCATACATTTAAATGGTTTCTCCCCTGTGTGAGTCCGTTGATGTATATTGAGTTGTCCACTCTGACGGAAGCTCTTTCCACACTCCATACATTTAAAAGGTTTCTCCCCTTTGTGAGTCTGTTCGTGTGATTTAAGGTTTGCCCTCTGACTGAAGTTCTTCCCACATTCCATACATTCATATGGTTTTTCACCCGTGTGAGTCCGTTCGTGTAATTTAAGGCTTCCATTCTGACTGAAGCTCTTTCCACACTCCTTGCATTCATATGGTTTTTCACCTGTGTGAGTCCGTTCGTGTAATTTAAGCTGTCCACTCTGACTGAATTCCTTCCCACACTCCCTGCATTTCAATTTCTTCTTGCCCATGTGAGTCCGCCGATGTTTTCTAAGTTTTCCACGATCAGTGAAACTTTTCCCACTCTCCATACCTTTAAATGGTTTCTCCAGTTTGGGTTTGTTGATGTGAACTATATGTTCTCATTCAGTGAAGCACCTTCCACATTTCACACATTTAATTGCTATTCCTAATGAAACGAAAGGTGCCTCGTCCCCTGGAATTCTGACTGTCTTCTCCATCACCTTCTTCAGAGTGGTCTGAGAGGAAGTCCTGTTTGGGTTTCAAGGAAGAGAACAAAGGGAAAGAGAACACATCAAACTCCATTATCACCTCTCTTATTTCAACATCTCCTACATTCTACCACCTCCTACTCATGTTCCCAATTTTTAGGAAATGAAAATGCAATGATGTCAAATGATAGTACAGTGGTACCTCAGGTTAAGTACTTATACTTAATTGGTTCCAGAAGTCCGTTCTTAACCTGAAGCGAACTTTTCCATTGAAAAAGTTACAGGTAAGTAACCATGTTGGTCTGACGTAGTCAAAACAAAATAAAAAAAATAAAAAGAATTCCTTCTAGCAGCACCTTAGAGACCAACTAAGTTTGTCATTGGTATGAGCTTTCGTGTGCATGCACACTTCTTCAGATACTACGAAATTTATTTATTTATTTATTTATTTATTTATAATTTCCCCCCATTGAAAGTAATAGAAAGTGGATTGATCCATTCCAGACGATGAAAAACTCTCCCTAAAACAGCAATTTTACACGAATTTTACTTTCTAACAAGACCATTGATCCATAAAATGAAGGCAGTAATCAATTTACTGTACTATAAAATAAATAAGACAGTATCTTAGATGATAAAATTTTTTAAAAATTCCACTGCCTCCTGTGGAAGGGAGTTCCATAGGTTAACTGTGCATGTCATGAAGAAGGACTTGGTTGCCAGTACACAGTGGTATTCTGAACCATCACCACCCCTGACCTTAGAGGCAGAGCTGAGCTAGTAGGCATTGGGAATAGTGGATGGAGGCCCGCCCCTTCCCAATGGGTGGGGGAAAGAGGGCAAGTCTTTGGGGGCGAGGGGAAATGCCCCCTCCCCCTCTCATCCCCGTCCCGGGAAACTCCAGGCCAGCTTTGCCGGGAGGCTGGTGGAGCCGGAGATTTGGGGCGGTGCTGCTTGGCAAGGGAGGGCAGGAGGAGGAGAACGACCCAAAGCTCTTGCTGCTCCACACGCTGCAAATGGGAGCCGGGAAGAGGGAGTGGAGGAGGTCGCAGGGCATAACCCGAAAATACATAAATAAATAAAGCATAAATAAATAAATAAATAAAGCAGCATGATTTTGGGATATCGTTGTCCTGTGGGACTGCCTTTTCAAATCAAGTGGTTCCCCCCCATTTCCACCTCAAGATCTTCATTAATCACCAGCACAGTCTCATTGGCCTCAGGAGGTCCATATGGACTCACTCTGAATCTGACTGGGCACAGGTTAGAGCTCAACATTGAGCGTACCTAGTGGGAATAGGGATGGCAAAGAGGACTTTCTTCACCGCCTCTATTGCATCTGCAGAAAACAGCAGCAGGAATCTCTTTCAGCTGGTTCGTAATTTAACGGAACCACCTGCGCCATCGGGGTCTGGTAAGGCCCCCAAGATCTCCTGCAATGATTTTGCAAAGTTTTTTTTGCAGATAAAGTCGCTTAGATTCGGAAAGAGGTAGACTCCACCATGGGAGCGGTGCCGGGGGGGGGGGGAGAGTGCTATAGCCCTGTCTGGTCGAGTTGCATGGAATCAATTCCAATCTGTTACCTCCGAGGATGTGGACAGGCTGCTTGGACAAGTGAAACCAACCACCTGTCTCCTGGATCCTTGCCCATCCTGGCTCATAAAACTGATTCGCAAAGGTCTGGGCAATGGGTTCTGTGGGGTGGTGAATGCTTCCCTCTGTGACGGAGCCTTCCCAGACCAGTTGAAAGAGGCGGTTATTAAAACGCTTCTTAAACAAAACATCTTTGGACCTGCCAATATGGCCAGCTATCGCCCAGTCTCAAATCTTCCATTCTTGGGCAAGGTGATTGAGCGGTTCATTGCTGAACAACTCCAGGCACGCCTGGAGGATGCGGACCATTTGGATCCATGATACCCAGCCCTATTTCTCTTTTAAATTGGAACCAGTGGAGGCAGTGAATGTCCTGTTTGGGTGCCTGGAGGTGTTTGGAGGATGGGTGGTGGCTAACAGATTGAGGTTGAAACAAAATAAAAAAAATTCCTTCCAGTAGCACCTTAGAGACCAACTAAGTTTGTCGTTGGGTATGAGCTTTCGTGTGCATGCACACTTCTTCAGATACACTTCTTCAGATGCACACTTCTTCAGGTACCTGAAGAAGTGTGCATGCACACGAAAGCTCATAGCCAACGACAAACTTAGTTGGTCTCTAAGGTGCTGCTGGAAGGAATATTTTTATTTTTTAATGTTGTGTTGGGAGCCACCCAGAGTGGCTGGGGAAATCCAGCCAGATGGGCAGGGTATTATAGATTATTATTATTATTAATATTATTTTGTGATTCCCAGGTCTACGTCTTTCCCAGGGACTGTGGTCTGGGTCAGTCAGAGAACTAGTGACAAGGCCTGGTGCTTGGGGTCAGCTGAATGGGTGCTCAGGGAAGCTCCTGTTCTTGGAGATGGACCTCTGTGTACTTGCCTTGCATTACATGGAAAGAGCAGGAGAAGCTGAAGGAAAGCAGCTGGCACATGGGAATCCCAGATGGAAACACCCACCCCCATTGTTCTTTATAATAATGATGCGCTGCCTGATCTCGTGCCCCTCTTCTGACGCAGGACTATCCTAATGTGACACTGAAAAGCAGGAAATAGATAACTGTACTTAATGGAATAAAAAAATTCCTTCAGTAGCACGTTAAAGACCAACTAAGTTTTTATTTTGGTATGAGCTTTCGTGTGCATGCACACTTCTTCAGATTTATTCCTGATCTATCTTAAATATCAAAATTATAGGATTTCATGGGGTGTTAGAGGAGTGGTAGTACCTTTGGTGGGGATCATGTCGTGCACCTTTTAAGGTAACTTACCCACCATTGCTCCCCACCCTGCACTCAGCTCTCACCTGTGATTTCCAGAAGCTGTCAGTGTGTAACAGGGGCCGCAATCCCAGGAACGGCCTCAACCGGCCAGCCAAACCAGGTGCGGATAGCTGGTGTGTCTCAAATCCTTGGTGGGTAGGGGAATTCTGCTGCAGGTGGAGGCAGGCCCTGGTGGAGGGAGAGGGTGAGAACAACAATGAATCCTACAGTCAAGAAGGCAGATTCTGCCCTTGCTGCAGAGGAAAGTGAAGGGCAGATGGGGCTCATCTACCTGGGAAGGGAGCCCATCAAGAAGGAAAACTCTGGTCCTAAACCTTCGCTGCCTCATGAGTTATCTTCAGGAAAAGAAAAGGCTACACAAATCCAGAGTGGAGTCTCTAAGACGGTTGGATGGTGTCCTGCACACCTCCTTCTAGGAACTCCTGCAGCCAAGCTGGTGCCAAACCTACTGCTCTGCTTTCCTTGGGACCATATCAGCCAGGCTGAGAAGAGGGCCTTCTTGTCTAGGCAGCCCAGGACCCCAAACACTCTGCCCAGGCTTCCATTGCTGCTAACACAGCAGTTTCAAGTGCAGAAATGAGCTCAGACCTGTGTATCTAAGTCTTTCCGATGTGGAATAAGGAAAACAGAAGCACTATTTACATCATACGTCAATGTAAAAGTAATCAAAATATTAATCATTTGAAGAAGAGTCCACCAAGTATCCTGTGTCCCCTTCATAGCTAATGAAGATATTGTGCCTGGAGCTTTTAGGGTGCAGGACCAGGAACGGTCCTTCCACCATGATCCTTCCAATTGGGATTCAGGCTTCATCATGGGACTGAAACTGCTGGTTGATGATCTCCGATGGGCTAGAGACCGAGGGGAAAGCTGTTTCCTGGTTCTGCTGGATCTCTCAGCGGCTTTGGAGTCCTTTGACCATGGTATCCTTCTGGACCCTCTAGGGGAGCTGGGAGCCCTGTTATGCAGTGGTTCCCCTCCTTCCTCCTGGGCCATGTCCAGAAAGTGGTGTTGGGGGATGAGTGTTCAGACCCCTGCGCTCTCACTTGTGGGGTGCCTCAGGGCTCCATCCTCTCCCCCCTGCTTTTTAATATCTATATGAAGCTTTTTAATATCTATACGAAGAGTCGGACACGACTAAACAACAACATGAAGCCTCTGGGAGAGATCATCAGGAGGTTTAGGCTGGGTGTTCACCAGTATGTGGATGATACCCAGCTCTATCTCTCTTTTAAATCAGAAACAGTGAAGGCGGTGAATGCCCTGTGTGGCTGTCTGCGTGTGGTTGAAGGATGGATGGCGGCTAACATATTGAGGTTGAATCCTGACAAGACAAAAGTACTGTCCCTGGGGGAGAGGGGGTGGTGACGTCCTAGTCCTGATGGGGTAACTGTGCCCCAAAAGGACAAGGTGCACAGCCTGGGGGTCATTTTGGACTGCGCCTAGACAGGGCAGGGGTTAATGGGTTCTTATGGGGTGGGTGGCACTGTGGGTTAAACCACTGAGCCCCTAGGGCTTGTTGATCAGAAGGTCGGCGGTTTGAATCCCTGCAACGGGCCATTGTTTGGTCCCACTCCTGCCAACCTAGCAGTTCGAAAGCACGTCAAAGTGCAAGTAGATAAATAGGTACCGCAAACGGCATTTCCGTGTGCTGCCCTGGTTCGCCAGAAGCGGCTTTGTCATGCTGGCCACATGACCTGGAAGCTGTACGCCGGCTCCCTCGGCCAATAACGCGAGATGAGCGCCGCAACCCCAGAGTCGGTCACCACTGGACCTAATGTTCAGGGGTCCCTTTACCTTTCCCTATGGGGTGGGAAGAGGATGGAGCCCGCAGGAAGGAAGGGGACAGGAGGCCCCCCCCACTTTCCAGGGATCCCTCTCTGGTCACCTTGAAGGGGTGGCCGATTTCTGGGCAGGAGGGAGAAGCCAAGGCGTGGGCGCCACAAGGGCAACTTCTCTCTAAAGAACTGGTCTTCCGTGCTCCCCTCCCTCCCCCCCACTTCCCCCTCCCTTTTTCCCAGAGTCGCCCCTGCACCCAAATGCCACCTTGGCGTGGATCACCCCTCCCACCTGCGCGCCCCATCTCTCCTTTCGAAGGCCACCCCAAAAGGAGATGGGGAGGGACGGGGGGGGGTCTCTATCCAGGCCTGTCTCGCGCCCCTTAACCCTTTCATGGCCCGCTTCTCTCCGCGCGGAGCTAGTGGAAACGGGGCGATGGGATCCTCGTGGGGAGCCCCTGGGTGGGCGCCCCATGTTCCCCCCCCCCGCCAAGGCGTCTAAGGGGCCAAGGAAAGCCTCTTTCACACAGCACACGTGCAGGGATCCAGGCCCTCCCGGTGGGGCCCACGAAAGGCGCTTTAGGGAGCTGGTGGGGGGGTCTCTGGGTCCTTTTCTCCCCTCTCGTCCCCCCGCAGCCCCTTTACCTCTTTGTCCTCGCTCCCGATTCTCATTTCCTTTCCTGCAACATCCACCGGGGGGGGGGTTTCCCCTGCCTGCCCTCCTCCCCTTTGTAAATGCGTGCGCCCCTAGAGCTATGGCGCAGAGCAGCAATTCCGGGAGAAGCAGGCAATATGGGTGGGGTGGGGGCTCTCTCCCCTCATTCCGGAAACAGAAGCGGACTTGCGTGGAAGAAGAGGAGGAGGAAGAAGGCCAACGTATAGTGGGCAAGATTTGGGGTTGGGGGCGGGCGGGCTGTGACTGAGAATGATGTGCTGGGAGGGGAGGGGAGGGATTGGGGGGGGGAGGGGAGGAATGTTTTCCCCCTCCCCTCTTCCTTCTGGCATCAGGAGAGCGGGGGTTTCTCCCGGCAATCCAACTGCAAAGTGGGGGGGGGTGTACCTTGCAAAATCCTCCCCTCCCCCACACCACGACGTTAGATCCGTCCATGTTTTGGTGCACATTGAGCAGCAAGTTGGGCTCTGTCACTCCTGAGTTATGGAAAAAGTTGGACACACAAACACACACACACACACACACACACACACACACACACACACACACACACACCGACATCTAGGTAAAATTCCTCCCTTGTGTCACCGTCGCAGGTAACACAATGAGACCGGTAAGAAAGCGATGCAGCTGTTGATCTGTTTGCGCGGAGCCCCCCCCCCCATGCAAAGAGTGAAGCAGCCCCAGAACTAAAGCGCGTTGCAATTTGTACACCCTCAGATAGTAGCCCCCCCCCCGTCACAGAGAGAACAGAGCACCCCAAAAACACCCCCGCTTACGTCACAAAATGAGTTGTACGTGGAAATCAGATCACACTCCGAGTTCATGTTTTGGCGACATTACAAGTCTGCCAATGGGGATGCCTGACGATTCCTGCTCACTGCCTTTTCCATTGGAAAGGGTGGATTTCTTGACTCCAGAATCCCATCATCGCAGACTCGTTTCATTCTGGCATAGAGAGCTGCTCTTTTTGGACAAATCTGCTTGGATCATGTGGATCATCAATGGACCACCCATGATGTCATAGGGGCTCTGGAAGAATCTCCTGCTACGTGACTGGGGTCAGGGAGGGCTGCTGTTTTGCTCTCTGTACTATTTCAGCTCAGGTTTTACTGGCAGAAGTTATGTTTCCTCAAGAAATGGGTGGATTCATTGAGGGAAGGGGGCAAAGCGAAAGCATCCCTTGTAAAGAGGCAAATGTGTATACTTTGTTACCATCCAGTGAGCTGTGTTGCAAAGGCCATTTGCGGAAAGGCTCCTATTGTATCACCTGCGGCTACATGCCGGAGTTTGGGTCTTTTCGCGGAAATGTATCCGTGTAAATGCACTTATCCCCGTGCATTTATAATAGCAAGACATGAAATCCCATGAAATATTAAACCCTTCCCAATACGGAGCTGCTTTCAGGCGTCTATGGAGGTCCTATAATGGTTTATCTCCTTGACATCTGGTGGGAGGGCGTTCCGCAGGGCAACCGAGGAGGCCCTCTGCAACCTCCCTTCTCGCAATGAGGGGCCTGCCAGAAGACCCTGGGCGCTGGACCTCCGTGTCTGGGCTGACCGATGGCGGTGGAGACGCTCCTTCCCTTCTCCTGGACCGAGGCCATTCAAGGTCAGCGCCCCCCCCCCACTTTGAATGGTGCTGGGAAACGGACCGGGAGCCAGTGAAGATTTCTTCGGACCCGTGTTCCTTCCAGCCTGGGCCAGCTGTTGGGGGGCCTTCCAGCCGCTCTCCCAAACGGAACGTATCCCTGCCTGGCGGAAGGAATCCATTAACCCCTCCCGCTCCTCCGCCTTCTCGGGATGCCATTGGTGCGCGATGCTCCTGCTCTGGAGAGGGGGAGAGAGAGGCGTCAGTTGGGTGCGCTCGGCTTGGCAAGGGTTAAAGGGAAACGAGTTGGATTCCTAGAGAGGAGATGAAAGGAAGACAGAAAGAGAGACAGACGGGGAGGGCAGGTCCTCCCGAGCGACAGCCCAGCCCCTCCCTTTCCGTGTGTGGGTCCCGTTGGTTCGGCTCTGAGTGCAGATGCTGCCTGGGGGGCGCCTGCCTGCTGGCACCCGGTGAGTCTCCTCTCTCTCTCCCAACATAGCATAGGGCACATGGGGAGAGAGGGGGTCCCGGAGCTGCATGGGGGGGGGTCCTGCCAGGGAGGGGCGAGGTGGCAGGAGGGCGGCAGGCAGCTCTGCTCTTGCCAACCCCTTGGATGCCTTGCCAACCCCTCGGGGAGCAGGGAAATGCATGCAAAGAAACCCCATTCAGGTGTATGGATCAGTCCCCTTTTATAGCAGAGGTTGTCGGCGGATGGAAACATTCGGACATGAAATATAGCCTGGTCCCTAAAACCTCACCTGTGCAAGGAAGGAAGGAAGGGGGGCAGAGAAGAGAAAGCGCTTCCTCTTGCAGGGCAGAGTAAAACCTGTGGAACTCCCTCCCACAAGAGGCAGGGAGGCCACCAATCAAGGTGGCGTTAAAAGAGGAGGAGGCCAATCCGTGGAGGAGGAGAGGGCGATGGGGGGCTCCTCTGCTCTGTCTCCCCCATAGGAGGCAGCCCTGTTTCAGAGAAAGTGGCTCTGGTGCTCCAGTCTTGCAGTTGGGCTTCCCATAAGGAGTGCCTGGTTGGCCCCTGTGGAAACAGGAGGCTGGACTCAAGAGGGACTCCTCTGGCCTGATCCTGCAGGGCTCATTTTCTCCTCCAGTGCCTAGTTCCTCCAGATGCATGTGTACCCCCTGAGATTGCCGGGGGTTGGGCTAGATGATCCTTGGGGTGCCACCCACCTCTGTATATCCACCTCTATAGATCTGTGAAAGCACCTCTGGAGGTCTCACCAGCCAAGGCATCCAGAGCAGGAGAGGTCCTGCTGGAAAGGAAACACCCCATGCAACTGTTTTAAAGCAGGAATCCAATGTGTTTGTTGTGGGGGGACTCAGTGAGGAGGGGTAGACCCATGGATCTCCCTGGACAAAGAGGGGGGAGAGAAATGCCCTTCATACAGAGAGGCAGCCCTGCCAATCATCTGGCTGCTGCATTTTGGGCCAGTTCCCCAGTTGCCTTCCAGATCAGTTTCACACAGAGAGCGTTGCAACCATCCCATGATCTGGTGCAGAGCAGGGAGGGCCAGGGCCACCTCTGGGACTGGGACTGGGGGTGGCAGAGCTAGAATGGGCACCTGAGCCTCAAACAACCAAGATGGACCCAGGTGTGTCCCCAAGGATTCATGACAGGGGCGGGGGAGTGTTAAGCAATGTAACATCATCATCATCATCATCATCATAGGAAAGTGAGTCCCACTTTATTTGCTTTTGAGTGCTGTCTTTTGACCCCACCCACATGTCATTTGGCTTCACCCACTTGGCCCTCAGGAGTTAGCCAGGTAAGGGAACAAATGTGCCCTGAAATGGGGTTGGGCAGGAGAGCAACTCTTGAGGAGCCCTGGGTTAGGACCCCCACTATAACCCAGTGCACAAACTATAAACAAAGTACAAATGACTCACTTGTCAATCACAGTTCTGACTTCATTCCTTGATTGAAAACTCTGACAGGCAGGAGCAGCCAGGCTGATTCATCTCTCAGAAAGAGCAACAGTTCCCTGCACATTTTTATGGTCACTTTCCCTCTAGGAGAGCTGGAGACTTCCTTCTCCTTCTCCTTCTCCTTCTCCTTCTCCTTGTTCTCCTTCTCCTTGTTCTCCTTCTCCTTGTTCTCCTTCTCCTCCTCCTCCTCGAAACCTCAGAGCTGGCTCTTTCAAGCAGGCCCGTCTTAACCACATCGAGCGCCGTGGCGCAAAGGTCCCTCTGCCGTCGCCCCCCCAACTCACCACAGACGCAGAGGAGGGACATGGCATGGGCGGGCCGGGCGCTGAGGGTGGGCTGGGCTCAAGGTGCCGCAGTGGGTGGGCCGGGCTGCCTGGTTGTCCTCTGGGGCGCCAGCGGCGGCTCCTCCTTCGTGGAGGCTTCTGCTGGGGGGGGGGCGGTGCCGCGCAGCGCCCAGCCTCTTGTCCTCCTCATGCCCCCGACCCGACCCGCCAGGCTGAGGCCGGGACTCAAACCCGTGGCGGGCGGGCAGGCGGGAGGCAAGGAGCAGGGCGAGCGGGAGGGCGGCCGGGCTGTCTGGCGGGCGCAGCGTGGCACCCCCTGGTGGCCCGGCGCCCTGGCGCATTGCGCCACCCAGCCTTGCCTTAGGGCCGGCCCTGCTTCCAAGACTCATACATACTTCTTCACACAACATTTTTCTCCTCCAGGCAATATGTCAGTTTTGTAACAGAACAATGTATTTGCTTTGTAGAATTTCCTACCACCTCTAATTTGGACAGACAGAACTTGGCAGAAGATCAAGGGATTCCTTCATCTCCCTTGGAGTCTTCCTGAGAGCACAGATGGATGAGCAAGACTCAGCTGGCCCTGAAGGAGGAAGAGGCCATGCCGTCAGAACTGGGAGCAGTGGGGGATTCTGGGGAAACTCTTTGCAGAAGATCCTGGGTGAGGAGGACACTCTCCACTCAGAGGTGCAGAGCCAGCAGTTCAGGCAGTTCTGCTGCCAGGAGGCCAAAGGACCTCGAGAAGTTTGCAGCCGACTCTACAACCTTTGCCGTCAATGGCTGAAGCCAGAAAGGCACACGAAAGCTGAGATGCTGGACCTGGTGATCTTGGAGCAGTTCCTGGCTGCCCTTCCACCGGAGATGGAGAGCTGGGTGAGGGAATGCGGAGCAGAGACCAGTTCCCAGGCAGTGGCCCTGGCCGAAGGTTTCCTCCTGAGTCAGGCAGAGGAGAGGAAGCAGGCAGAGAGAAAGCAGGTGAGAGAGACTTTCCTTTGGATACTCCCAAGAGGTTCCGAACAAGAGGGAGAGTATCTGAAAATTCTCTATTAATATGCCATCCTTTTTTGGAAAGCAGCCATTGAATGTTATCAGGTTGCCCTTAAGTTTTTGCCTCTGTCGTTCCTTTTCTAACCCTTCGTCATATTTTCTGTTTTGAATCCTTGTTGCCATTTCAGAGACAGGTTCTGTTTGCAGAAATGGGCCCAGATTCCTCTGAGACAGAAAGGACTCCGTTGGACACTAGAGAGAGGCTGCTGGGTAAGGAAGGAATCCGTTCTCCATTTCTGTGGATATCAAAAGGAATCCATGGGTTCT
Source organism: Zootoca vivipara (assembly GCF_965207765.1). Lineage (NCBI taxonomy): Eukaryota > Metazoa > Chordata > Lepidosauria > Squamata > Lacertidae > Zootoca > Zootoca vivipara. The sequence continues at coordinate 71,402,534 of NC_142592.1, read as the reverse complement.
TTTCATGTTTTTTTTTTGGGGGGGGGTTGTGAGACACTTGGGGCCAAGAGCACCAGGGAAGGGAGATGTATATTTTAACCCAACTAAATTATGTCCCAATGCACTCCGAAGGTGAGACTTTTGGGAGAGCAGCTGCACTCCTGGCTTCCCACTTACCTTTGTCTCTTGCAGGGGACCGGATGATGCCAGCTAGACCTCCTCTTCCATCTATTCCTGGTGGTGAAGGAGAAGCAACGGCTGTGGAACCAGATCAGGTAGGGGGAAAGAGCATTGTGGGGAAGAGGGCTGAGGGGTGGGGCAGCCAGGGTGCCTCTGGCCCCAAAGGAATCTCTCTCCTCCCTTTGGCTTCTGTCCAAGCTTCTCTTAAGGCATCTTAGTCATGGGCAGCTTGGACAGAAGCCAAGAGGCTGGAAATGCCATTCGTACCTATGGGACCGCCTCTCCTGGTATGCCCTGTGGAGGACCGTAAGGTCCACAAATAACAACATTTTGGAGATCCTGAGCCATAAGGTGGCTAGATTGGTCTCAACTAGGGCCAGGGCCTTTTCAGTACTGGCCCCGACTTGGTGGAACGCTCTCTCACAGGAGACCAGGGCCCTGCGGGATTTGACATCTTTCCTCAGGGCCTACAAGATGGAGCTGTTCCGCCTGGCCTTTGGGCTGGACTCAGTCTGACCCCTATGTTTTCCTCCCTTATGGTTTTGATTTGGGCTACTTTAAAATGAGGCTGCATTTTTAAAAAATTAAATTGTATTTTAACCCATATTTTAATTAATTGTTTTTCTTTCTTTTACGTCTTATTGTAATTTTACTGGTGTTAGCTGCCCTGAGCCTGGTTTTGACTGGGGAGGGCGGGATATATTGTTATTATTATTATTAATGTGCTGAGAATAAGGAAGAGCCATCTTGCCTTAACTCGCCTTCTGAAGGTCACTAGGATCATTCATAAGTCATTGAAGTTTTATTTCTAGAGTTATCATTGAATGCTAAAATAGGCTTCTAAGCAGTTCATCAAGCCTAAAAAACAGTTCCCAGGATTCACCTATCCTGTCGCATCAGTTGCACAATGGGGCTTCCCCCCTTCTCCTCCCCCCTTCCCCCCAGTGCACTTCTTGAAGTTGTCTTTAGGGCATCAGAAGGGTATCCCCCCCCCCCCAAGAAGAGCACATGGGGAGCAGAGAGGGGATCCTTCCCTCTGGTACAGACAGAAGGATTGTAGGAACACAATGAAGAGTTCCAGCCATTTACATTAAGATTAATGTCCATCACTAAATCACACAAGATAAGAATTCCATTAAGACATTAAAAGGAGCAACCACAATTAAAACATGCAGCACGACGATCCCATTGAAACAAAACACCATTTAATGAGCAGAAAGAAACAGAGCAATGTGTAGCAGATAATCTTTATGCTGTCTAAAGAGGACCTTTTTCTTCCTCTCTTAGGGTCCAGTGTGCTTTGAAGATGTCGCTGTTCATTTCACAGACGAGGAGTGGGCGTTGCTGGATCCTGACCAGAGAGCTCTGCATAAGGAAGTCATGGAGGAGAATCACGGGATCATGGCCTCTCTCAGTAAGGCTCCCTGCTGGATCATAATATCTCTTTGGAAATCATATCTCTGTGATGTGTCATAAGCCTCCCCGGTTTTGAGGGAGCTCAACAGGGCCATTCGCAGCATCTGGGATTCTAATACCCCCAAAACTGACCTGAAATGGAGGGCTATGGACATGTTTTGACCGTGGACATGATCAAGCCAGCATAGAGCTTGCTGAGAATGGAATGGGAACATGTTGGGAATTTGAGGTTAGGAGAGCACATCCTTGTTTGACTGTCTCCTGCCTTATGTTGCCCAAAAGCTTCCTGACACAGAGCTTGTGGAAGGCATTGAGGGGGTGTTACTGATGGTTGTAATTGTCCACAATTCACTTCCCAAAGCAGCTTGCTCAACACACAATCCTGATAGACCTTCATCTTGGTATTGAACAGTTAGCATCTCATTCGCCCATTCCGTTTTGGAGAGGTGAGACGTTGCCATAGCTGCCTCGCCAGTACACTTGTCCAGGTCAGCATCGATGAAGAGGTTGTTGGTTATGGTAAAACCAACTGGGTAGACAAAATCATCCACCCCCTCTAGTGCCTGAAACTCCCATGGTTCTAGGCGCATTTTGCGACAGGGAATTTCACAGACACTAACAGTTTCTGAGCTCTGGGCACAGTACTATGCCTAAGATTTTGGATTAAAACTGCAGTGTAGAAGGAAAGGAGGACCTTTTTCTGCCTCTCCACTTCCAGCTACTCTCTGAGACTGAAGGAGATCAGGGGGGTGGGCAGGGGAAGGACTAGACGATGTGAAAAATGAACATATTATTTTAGCTGCTGTTCATTCCTTTTCAGCTTTGTATTCTTGTTATAAGAGAGTGTGCCTAGACATTCCGTTGTTGTGCCCATATCCTCGGTTTAAGGTGGCCTTTAGGTCCTAGCTTTCCTATCTCTGTTCCTAACACTGACCACCTCTATTGTGTGGTCAGCAATTGTTGATGCATGGAATTCTTCCCCTATCAGAAGGCTATGCGATCCATATTCAATACAGTGGCACTCCATTTCTTCCTGCAACTCTAATCCATTTCTTTCTTAATTGCAGGTGGTGATGATTTGGAAATTGAGAGCGAGGGCACCCATGACAGAATCCACACAGTGGAGAAGCCATTGCCGCTCTTGGAGTGTGGAGAGAGCTTCAGTCCCAGCTCCCATTCGACTACCCACCAAAGAAATGCTATTGGGAAGAAACCCTCTCAATTCTCTGAATGGGGAAAGACTTTCTGTTGGAATGAAAGCCTCACTTCACAGGAAATTATTCACACCGGGGAGGACCCACTGAAATACTTGGAATGTGGAAAGAGCTTCAGTAAGAGTGCACATCTCATGTCGCATCAAATAACTCACAGCAGGGAGAAAGCCTGTCAGTGCTTGGAATGTAGGGAAAGCTTTAATACAAGCATAACCTTCCATAAACATCAGAGAATTCACAGGGGGGAGAAGCCATTTCAATGCCAAGAGTGTGGAAAGAGCTTCAGTCAGAGCACCCATCTCATAGCCCATAAAATAATTCATACAGGCGAGAAACCCTATCAGTGCTCAGAATGTGGGAAGAGCTTCAATCACGGGAGAAATCTCACAGCCCATCAAAGAATTCACAGTGGTGAGAAACCCTATCAGTGCTCAGAATGTGGGAAGAGTTTCACTGTGAGCTCCCATCTCACTTCCCACCAAAGAATTCATACTGGGGAGAAACCCTATCAATGCGTGAATTGTGGAAAAAGCTTCACCCAGAAGGCAAGTCTCATTTCCCACCAAAGAATTCACACAGGGGAGAAACCCTATCAGTGCTTGGAATGTGGGAAGAGCTTCAGTCGGAAGCAAAGTCTCACTACCCATCAAAGAATTCACAGTGGTGAGAAACCCTATCAGTGCTTGGAATGTGGAAAGAGTTTCTGCCAGAGAGCCAATCTCACTTCCCACCAAAGAATTCACACAGGGGAGAAACCCTATCAGTGTTTGGAATGTGGAAAGAACTTCAGTCACAGGGCCCATCTCGCAACCCATCAAGACATTCATACCAGGGAGAAACCCTATCGATGCTTGGATTGTGGAAAGAGTTTCCTACAGAGAGCCCATCTCACTTCCCACCAAAGAATTCACACAGGGGAGAAACCCTATCAGTGCTTGGAATGTGGAAAGAGCTTTAATCACAGTGTCAAGCTCGTGGCACACCAAAGAATTCACAGTGGTGAAAAACCCTATCAATGTTTGGAATGTGGGAAGAGCTTCAGTCGGAAGCAAAGCCTCACTTCCCACCTAAGAATTCACAGTGGTGAGAAACCCTATCAGTGCTTGGAATGTGGAAAGAGTTTCTGCCAGAGAGCCAATCTCACTTCCCACCAAAGAATTCACACAGGGGAGAAACCACATCGGTGTTTGGATTGTGGAAAGAATTTCCGCCATAAAGCCAATCTCACTGCCCACCAAAGAATTCACACAGGGGAGAAACCCTATCAGTGCTTGGAATGTGGGAAGAGCTTCAATCAGCAGCAAAGTCTCACTTCCCATCAAAGAATTCACAGTGGTCAGAAACCTTATCAGTGCTTGGAATGTGGAAAGAGCTTTGGTAAGAGGACCAAGCTCATGGCCCATCAACTAATTCACAGTGGTGAGAAACCCCATCAATGCTTGGATTGTGGAAAGAGTTTCCGCCAGAAAGCCCATCTCACTTTCCACCAAAGAATTCACACAGGGGAGAAACCACATCGGGGCTTGGAATGTGGGAAGAGCTTTGGAAAGGGGACCAAGCTCATGGCCCATCAAAGAATTCATACAGGGGAGAATCATTGAATTTTAGACCTGCAAGGACCGCTGGGTCGTCTGGTCCACTGCAGGACTCTCAGCTAAAGCCTCCATGACATATTGCCTTCAAACCTCTCCTTACAAACCACCAAGGAAGGAGAGTCCACAATTGTAAAGGTGACTCCCTACAGGGAGCCAGCCCCCATCATCCTAACGTCCACCTCTCCAAGCCCAGGAAGCAGCAGTGGGTTTGAAGCAGCCAGGGGGGAAGGAAGAGACTCGGAGGGAGAGAGCAGCCAGTGTGCGGAACGATGGGAAAGCTCAGGGGAGGAGAGATGTAGGCAAGGGCTCCAGGATGCTGGAGAGCCGGCCAGGAGGAGGCTGAGAGGGCATCACTCTTTCTGGTGCAAGAGTTAAGGAGAGCACCGCGACACAGGTCAAGGGGGAGGCGTTTTGGGGTGCCCCGACTACTTTGCTGGCGTAGGAACAGAGGTACGCCATTGCCGGATTCTGGTTCGGACTGAGAGTTCATGTTTTAAGCTATCCCTGCGCTGTAAATACTATGCACAATAAAAGTCTTTAAAGACAAACTGGACTCAAGCGGAGTTACTCTAGAGTAGTCACGACGACCCTCTGACAACAACCTACCAAGGGCGTCTATAATTTGATGCCATTGGTTTGGGTCCCAGCCTCCAGAGCCGGTGAAAACAAGCTTCTTCAATCTTCCACATGACAGCCCTTTCTGTTCCTCAGAAGGCTTAATTGTTTCCCAACACTTAATTGTCTTGGTCACCCCACCCCCTCTGCACACCTTCCAGCTTGTCAAAATCCTTCTTAAATTGGGGCACCCAGAACTGGACACAGGACTCCAGGTGTGGTCTGAACAAGGCAGAAGAAAGAGGGGCTATTACTTCCCTTGATCTGGGCATTTAACTTCTTTGGATGCAGCATAGAATAACAGCCTTTTTTTGCCACTGTTGACTCATGTTAGTCTTGTGGTCCACTAAGACCCCAGGTCTTTTCCGCATGTACTACTGGCAAGCCCAGTGTCCCCCATCTTATATTTGTGCAGCTGATTCTTCTTGCCCAAGTGCAGAATCTTATCTTTCTTCTTAGTGAAATTTATTGGTTGCCTTTATATATACCACCTGTTTCTTCAAGAAGCTCAGTATGGTGTAAAGTGGTTCTCCCCCTCGTCATTTAATCCTGACAACAACCCTGTGAGGCAGCTTAGGCTGTGAAGCCGTCACCCAGTGAGCTTCATGGCTGAGTGGGGACTTGAACCCAGGTCTCCCAGGTCCTAGTCCAAAACTCTTAAGCACTGTACCACACTGACTCTCGAATGAGACTCTTGAAAAGTGCATGCATGCAAGTTTACTGAAAGTCTCAGTGCAATGTCTTGGTGTTTGTATTTAAAGTTGTATACACATGTGTTGTTGTTGTTTAGTGGTTTAGTCGTGTCCGACTCTTCGTGACCCCATGGACCATAGCACGCAAGGCACTCCTGTCTTTCATTGCCTCCCGCAGTTTGGTCAAACTCATGTTCGTAGCTCCGAGAACACTGTCCAACCATCTCGTCCTCTGTCGTCCCCTTCTCCTAGTGCCCTCAATCTTTCCCAACATCAGGGTATTTTCCAAGGATTCTTCTCTTCTCATGAGGTGGCTAAAGTCTTGGAGCCTCAGCTTTACGATCTGTCCTTCCAGGGAGCACTCAGGGCTGATTTCCTTAAGAATGGATAGGTTTGATCTTCTTGCAGTCCATGGGACTCTCAAGAGTCTCCTCCAGCACCATAATTCAAAAGCATCAATTCTTCAGCGATCAGCCTTCTTTATGGTCCAGCTCTCACTTTCATACATCACTACTGGGAAAACCATAGCTTTAACTATACGGACCTTTGTCGGCAAGGTAATGTCTCTGCTTTTTAAGATGCTGTCTAGGTTTGTCATTGCTTTTCTCCCAAGAAGCAGGCGTCTTTTAATTTCGTGACTGCTGTCACCATCTGCAGTGCTCAAGGAGCCCAAGAAAGTAAAATCTCTCACTGCCTCCATTTCTTCCCCTTCCATACACATGTATCATTGACATTAATATATTAATGGTAATTACAGTATAATAGTAAATAGATGATGATAGGGTTAGTTTGGAATGCTGGGATTGAAAAATTGAACTGAACAATTTCCACATAAATCACAACAAGATCTAAAATATAAATACAAAACGCCAACAGCAACACCCCCCCCCCCAAAAAACGCAGCTGCCTCAGCTTTTGCAGCTGGAGTCAATCCTGGTTCCGCCCTCCCAGGCCAGGTGGAGAAGGCCTGCTCTTCCAGGACTCCTGCTATGATGGTCCTCTTCAACAGGCCTCTCAGCAGCTTCAGCCTTTGTAGCTGGAGTCTGTCCACCCATCAGTCACTCCAGGCCTCGCCTTCCCAAGCCAAATGGAAAGGTCTCTAAGGAGGGAGCAGATCTCCAAGGACTTGCAGCCAAGATGGTTTCTGGCCTCTTCAGTAGAGACCATTGGAGGGGGGAATGGAATGGGAGAGTGGTGGCAATTGTGGAGCAGGGCTGGTTAGATCAGTAGGAGAGAGACAGCATTATAATCCCCATTCTTGCAGGTGTAATAAAGTTTCAGAAAGAAAGAAAAGAAACGAGAACATTTGAAAGCACATGTTTATGTACACAAAGTTACGTACCTTGAAACCCTTGTCTATTTTTTAAATAAATCAGTTGAATGAATCGATGCACACTTCCTTCTTTGTTCTGTTTGGGGTGAAGTGTTGAAGAGTTCTCTGTGGTGGCAGCGGGAATAAAGGGGAGTTTGTTGGAAAATCCATCTCCTGGCTGTGCACCTTGAATGAAATGGGAAGGTGGCACAGGGATGGGCGGGCAGGCAGGGCCAGAGCCCCTCTGAACAAAGGCTGTGAGGGCTCAACATGGGGAGCTAAACGAGACCTCTGCAGAGGACACTCAGAGCGTTCAAAGCACTTCATAAAAACAAACTCTGCTGTCTTTACAATATTCCTATGAGGTGGACCTATAACATTTCCCCATTGATGCAGGAAGTGAAGAGGAGGAGAGCCGAGTGGGGCGTGAAGCAAAGACTCTCTTCCTTTGCCCTCTTGCAAGTTGCACACACACAATGCACTCTGATTTGCGCTGCCCATTCACATCTGTTTTAGGCCCCCAGCATTTACTGAAACGGTTTAGGTGCTGGTTTTTAAAGTCTTTGAGAGCGGTTGCTTTTTTTTTTTAAATAGTTGAAGGGATTTAAGAGGGGGCATTGAGCTATGTATGCTGGCCTCATACTGGAGCCGAGGGAAGGGAGTTGCCCTGAAGAAGGGGCAGGCCGCCCTCTCCAAAGTTTGGAGCAATGAATAACCTGGTTCAATCTGGACTAAATACACTCCTTCGGATCCCTGGGAGTCCCTTTCACCGAGACACTTTTGTGGAAGGGGCACCTCAAACTTAAAACTCAGAAAGCTTGTGGGGCACTAATGAAATTCTGCTTCACGGTGGATGGGCAGTTATTAGAACCTGAGCAAAAAATTGTTCCTAGTAAAGGGGTCCCCCAGGTGTTCCATGGTGAGAGGAATGGGGTATTGCTCCAAATACCAGCAAGACCCTAGAATGGTTACCAGACGTCCCTGTTTCCCGGGGACAGTCCCCGGAATTACAGATCTGTCCCTGGACAAAATCTGTCCCCAGAATGATATTTTAAGTGTTGTAGATTTATTAGTAGGGAATGAATGTTGCGTGATTGGTTCAACAGCACAAGACACATCACATGGGGAGTTCTGGTGAGGCAAAATTTCGGGCGCCACGGCAGCGAGCAGCTCCTGAAGCCAGTCAGAGCCAACTGCACTACCAGGCTGGATCTGGGCTGCTGAGACTGTCACTGCCTCTGCCAAGGGGGGGGGGCAGGGACGCCTGGTGCGTCAGCTGGGAGAACTGCTGACCACCACCCCCCAAGACCCAAATCGAGCCGGGAGTGAGAGTGCCCAGCCACCCGGCCGACTGCCCAGCGGCACTTCAGGGCCAGGAAAACCCTGGAGCCAATGCAGGGAGAAGGAGAGAAGAAGGAAGAGAGAGAAAGAGGAAGGAGGAAAAAAGACGGGAGCCCTTGCGAGGAGGGGAGGTAGGAGAGCACCAGGAGGGTAAGGACACATGGCCGACCCCAGGCCCGACCCGAGCCTACTCCACGGTGGTTAGCGCTCCAAGAGAGCAGGCTGGGGCCCAGAGGAAGGCAGCTTGGGGGGTGGGGTGGGGTGGGGTGGGGTGTGTGCATCCACCAGCCGGGGGCAGGGCGAGTGGGCCTTGGGGGTGGAGGGCACAGCACAGAGCCTCTCCACCGCCTCCCCCTTGTCAGATGTGATACACAGATAGCAGTCAAGTACAACATTCCTTGTTTCCCTAGAGTGGACTTGCGGGAGAATGTTTGTTCCAGCCAGTAGAATACTTCCTGTTTCCTCCTGACTGGGACATCCTTCCTCTTGCATGTGACTAGAGGTGGACATGTCCTTACCTGCCCAGGTATCACAAAAGGACAAGGCACGCTGCACACACTCTCTTGCCTTCCTCTCCATCGTAGGCCCACCAGCTTTTTAGTTGGAGATGCTCTCTTGGCTTTCAGAGAGAAGCTGAAACAAGCTGGCAACCAGCTACCCGCTGTGTGCTTAAAGGGGAATGTACAACTCTGCTAAGTTCTAGAACTTGCTAGCGTAAGTTAGGAAGGATATTATTAAGCAATGTATCCTCTCCTGCCTCCCTGAACATTCCCACAACCCTCAGCTGTAGGGCGGCTGAGGGAGAGGCAGGGGGCAGACACAAGCCCCATGCTGATGTCTCAGGCAGCGCGGAGCCTGCACCCGCCCAAGACACCACGTCACTCCCAGGAGAGATGCATGGCTTGGGCACACTGCAGGCCCCGTGGTAAGTGCTGGTCCCCGCGAGAGTGGCAGACAAAGATGATTGAATATGCAGAATTAGCGAGACTGACTAGCAGGATTCGAAACCAGAGGGAGACAAAGTTTCTAAGAGATTGGAGTAAATTTGTGGATTATATGGAAAAGAACTGTAGAGGTTTAAAGACACTTGCAGGCTTGAAATAAATCCTACGAGTTGACTTTAAGGACTAGATATAAAGGAACTGCGAGACAAGAACTGATTAGAAAACCTATTGAGGGGAGGGAGGGAAGTCAAACTCGGTGGAGTATTTTTTGTTAGGAGAAATGAGAAGTGTTAAAAGAGTGATGTATGTATTTTGAATGTTTGTTTGTTTGTTTGTTTGTTTTGTATAAAGTTTTAAATGTGTTTAATTGGAAAATTGAATAAATAGTTATTTTTTTTAAAAAAAGTGCTGGTCCCCGCGGTGTGGCGCCTGGTGCCAGCCATGTTTCGTTACGTTGACTGAACTCAAAAGTTTCATGAGTCCAATTTTGTTGTTGTTTTAACTCCTATTTTTTGTCATTTTGTCACCCCTCTCAGCGATGACACCTGGGGCAGCCCGCACCCCTCCCCGCACCCCCTTCCTCCACCATTGTGTGTAGAGGACATTTGCCATTACTTACTACAATGTCCACTATATACAGACCCAAGAAATCAATCAATAAAACCCCATTTCACTAAGAAAACAAATCTAAGCCAGGTGGAGAGGGTGAAATGGCGGCTGAGTGTTGCACCCCTCCCCCATAGCTTGGCATCCTTAGCTGCCCTGCTCCTCCCTCCCTCCCCACCTTGCCCCACCCCACCCTGGAGACGCCTCCTGGCCAATGAGGCAGCTGGAGCCCCTTTGCAGGAGGGGGGGGGGAGCTAGTAGGGAGGCGCGAGTTACAGGGTCCCTCATCCCTGCATTAAGGCCCAATTTGGGTCTGTCTACACAGGCAGGACTTGGGTGTACCCAGGAAAGATCAGGAACCAGGAGGACCAAGTATTTTTAAAAGACTGGAATAGCCTTTTAATATATCTTAAAAGACCACTGTAGACAGTTGAAATCATTGGCAGGAATACAATGACACTTGTAAAGTGAAACAAACTTATAATAGATGGATAACGGTAAAACATGCAGGGGAAAAGAGATCATAGAATCGTCGAGTTGGAAGAGACCACAAGGGCCATCCAGTCCAACCCCCTGCCAAGCAGGAAACGCCATCAAAGCATTCCTGACAGATGGCTGTCAAGCCTCTGCTTAAAGACCTCCAAAGAAGGAGACTCCACCACCCTCCTTGGCAGCAAATTCCACTGCCGAACAGCTCTTACTGTCAGGAAGTTCTTCCTAATGTTTAGGTGGAATCTTCTTTCTTGTAGCTTGAATCCATTGCTCCGTGTCCACTTCTCTGGAGCAGCAGAAAACAACCCTTCTCCCTCCTCTATATGACATCTATATATATATATATATATATAAATGTAGAGGGTGCATGTTTGTTCCAACGAACCTTTCTCCACAACCGCTTACCCAATCGTCCTCAAATTTGCCCACAACATCGGGAGCGCATGTGAGAGCGTCTCTATCCACTTACATTGTCCATACACACACCTAGGACAGGTAGAAACCAGGATTTGTATACCCAAAAATTGCCCCCTCCAGTGGACATCCTACGAAGAACATCCAACATACTGCCAAAATCCCGCCCACTCCCCATCCACCCCACCAAACAAAATCCAACATACACCCAAAATTCCTCCCACTGGCAAAATAACGGCCACTCTCCATCCACCCCACCATCTCAGGACACAGCTCACCCCGGAGAACAGACCTCTGCCAAGGACCAGGCCACCCCAACAGTAGTCTGCTCCCCAAGGACCCCCTCCCGCCACAGAGGTACCTAGCCCAGAGATCCCCCCACTCTCAACAGATCCCCCACACAGGTCTTGGCCTTCACCATCCTACCTGATCCACCATCCATGCCCTCCGCTCATATCTCGCACAATCCACGATCCCCGCCCTCGGCGGAGATCTCCCCACCGACACAAAACAGCGCACCCCATAGCCACAATCGTCCCCCCCATCCGCCCACCCAACTCGCGACCAGCAGGGAACAACACCAGGCCTGGATCCACGGGTATCTCCCCACCAACAAGCCCCGTAGGCACAAGGCCGCTACACAATCAGAGATCCCCCCCTCAGGGAACAAGTGGGGCCTACAGGGGAGTCTGAAGGGGGACTCTGAGGGCCCATTTCACAAGGGACTCTGAAGGGAGACTTTGAGGGCCCATTTCACAGACTAAACCACAGGGTGGCCTACAGGGGGGTCTGAAGGGGGAATCTGAGGGCCCATTTCACAGACTAGGCCACAGCAACACGTGGCAGGGCCAGCTAGTCCTTTTATATATTTGAACATGGCTATCATATCACCCCATAACCTTCTCTTCTCCAGGCTAAACATACCCAGCTCCCTAAGCCGTTCCTCATACGGCATCGTTTCCAGGCCTTTGACCATTTTGGTTGCCCTCTTCTGGACACGTTCCAGCTTATCAGTATCCTTCTTGAACTGTGGTGCCCAGAACTGGACACAGTACTCCAGGTGAGGTCTGACCAGAGCAGAATACAGTGGTACTATTACTTCCCTTGATCTAGATGCTATACTCCTCTTGATGCAGCCCAGAATTGCATTGGCATTTTGAGCTGCTGCATCACACTGCTGACTCATGTCAAGTTGGTGGTCTACCAAGACTCCTAGGTCCTTTTCACATGTACTGCTCTCAAGCCAGGTGTCTCCCATCCTGTATTTGTGCCTTTCATTTTTTTTTTTGCCCAAGTGTAGTACCTTACATTTCTCCTTGTTAAATTTCATCTTGTTTGCTTTGGCCCATTTCTCTAATCTGTTAAGGTCATTTTGAAGTGTGATCCTGTCCTCTGGGGTATTAGCCACCCCTCCCAATTTGGTGTCGTCTGCAAACTTGCTCAGGATGCCCTCAAGCCCATCATCCAAGTCATTGATAAAGATGTTGAACAAGACTGGGCCCAAGACAGAACCCTGTGGCACCCCACTAGTCACTACTCTCCAGGATGAGGAGGAGCCATTGATGAGCACCCTTTGGGTTCGGTCAGCCAGCCAGTTACAAATCCACTGAATGGTAGCATTGTCTAGCCCGCATTTTACCAGCTTCTTTACAAGAATATCATGGGGCACCTTGTCAAAGGCCTTGCTGAAATCAAGATAGGCTACATCCACAGCATTCCCTTAGTAATTAATTAGTAGTTCTATATCAGTTGCATATCTTGAGGCAAGCGTGATCTTGAGACAATTCTTGCTGCTTTTACAATCTTTTGAATCCTAGGGAACCCATGTTTTGAGGTCAGAAAGAGAGAAAATGTCCTTATAATTAAACCTTCCCCTTTTCTCAGCCCCACCCCCAGCAGTCTATGTCCTTGGAAAGAAATTGCTGTGGCGACTCTGAAAACTCTGATATCTTTTGTTGTTGTTGCAGGTAATAAATAGTCTTGGTAGACATTTGGAGAGTAAGGCATTTAATGGAGAAGCAGTTCACGTACTAGTCTCATGTCCATGAGAGCAATGCGAGAATCGATGCAGTTTGCATCACTAAAGAGTTGGATTTAAAAGTGAAGAAAGTTGAGATAGATCCGAGGACTTTGTCGGATCACAACCCAGTGGTCATGGAAATGCAAAAAGAAGAATGATCAACCTTTAGATGGAGATTTAAAGATGACTTCTTGGATGACCAAGAATCAGTAGACAATACCAAAAAAAAAAAAAGACTAGAGGAATATTTTAAATTGAACTTAAACAAAGAAACAAAAATCCAAACTATATGGGATGCTAGTAAAGCAGTCGTGAGAGGTTTTTTTTAATACAACAAAATGCTGTAAACAAAGAGCCATGGAAGCAAGGGAAAAATAAATTTTGGATGCCATATCAAAGAAGGAAAAAGAATTAGGAAAAAATCCAAATAAACAATCATTCAAACAGGCAATAAAATTATTACAATCACAGTATTCAATGATAATTAATGAAGAAATAGCATGGAAAGTTAAAGGAAAATGAATCAGAAATTTTTTGAGCATGCAAACAAACCTGGAAAGTTGTTGGCATGGCAACTAAGCAGAAACCAACAAATGAATTATATAGGTAAAATTAATTCCAATGGGAAAGTTTTGGATAAAACAAAAGTAATAAGGGAAGCCTTTTTAAAATACTTTCCGAATTTATATAAAAGAGGAAATGAAGAGATAATCAACATACAGGAATATATATATATATATATAGAGAGAGAGAGAGAGAGAGAGAGAGAGAGAGAGAGAGAGTGTCATCTGTCAAAAATAAAACAAGAAGAGACAGTTCTCTTAAATACACAAATAACAGACCAAGAAATCTCCGATGCAATAAGTCAAATAAAGGTGGGTAAATCACCAGGACCAGATGGATTATCAGCAAAGTATTATAAAAAATTTAGAGAACAGCTTGTAAAACCAATGAATGAAATATTAACAAAAGGGGAAATTCCAGAAACATGGAAGAAAGCTTATATTACCTTGATTCCAAAACAAGATATAGCTCTGACTTTGATCAAAAACTATTTTTGATCAAAAATATTTGCTAATATTTTAACTAATAGATTCAAAAAAAGGTCTTAAATGTTTATATATATCCATACCAAGTGGGATTCCTCCAGGTAGACAGATGAAAGATAATATAATAAACATTTTAAATGTAATAGAATACTTAGAAGAAATGAGAAAAAAACAGCAATGATGTTTATAGAGGCGGAAAAAGCATTTGACAATATATCTTGAGATTTTATGAAGAAAGTGATGGAAGAAATGGAATATGGAGAAAAGTTTATAAAAGGCATACAAGCTGTATATACAGAACAGAATGCAAAACTAATTATTAATCAGGTGATAATGAATCAATTCAAAATAGAAAAAGGAACGAGACAAGGATGTCCATTATCACCTTTAAAATTTATTCTGGTCCTGGAGACTTTGAACAGAAATTTAAGAGCAGATAAACAGATTGTGGGAATAAGAAAGGGGGAAATGAATTTAAGTTGAAAGCATTTGCAGATGACTTGGAAATTACAGTTGAGGAACCAAAACTATGTCTCCCTAAAGCTTTAGAAAAAATACAAGAGATTGGGCGAGTGACAGGATTGTAATTAAATAAAGGAAAGACAAAAACTATTAACAAAAAACATGACACAACTGGAGAAAAAGGAATTGCAGGAGATTACAAAAATAGAAATTCATTTAAAAAGTCAAATATTTAGCAATTTCGCTTACCAATAAAAATTTAAATTTATATAAGGATAACTATGAGAAAGTTTGGAATGAGATTAAGAAATATTTGGAAATTTGGAATAGAATGAAACTTTCTTTGATGGGAAGGAAAGCAGCAATAAAGATGAATGAACTACCAAAGATTTTATTTTTATTTCACTCAAAACCAGTAAGAGATTTAAAAAGAGCTAAAGTTGAAAGGACATGGGAAAATTAAGATCTATTTACAAAGTTGCTTACATCATAGACAACTAAATGAACAGTTTAAGGAAGACAATAAGAAAGGTTTCAGTTACACAGTTTCAAACTTTCAAAGAGATAATTGAGAGTGATACAAAATTACGAGGTTCCGGTTTCCGCCGGCAGGAATGGCGGACCTGTTTTCCATCCCTCTGACCTTCGTAAGGAATTTGGCGGTTGCTAGGGGAGTAAATGGCAACCCCCTACCCTCTCCGGGGGTTACGGAGAGGGGCCGCTGGCCCGCGATGCCCCCAGACCCACTCCGACTGTTTATGGAGTGGGGGGAGCTTGGGCTGAAAAGCACTTACAAGGGCCAGGACTCCCGGACGCTAATCTGCATGGCGGGGATTTCCATGGTTAAAGAAGATAATTAGGCTTAAATCTATGGACATACTTCAGAAGGAGGGGAAGAAGCGCTGTTTACTGCTGAGAAATCTATGCTGCTGAGGGAGAGAAGTTAAAGGCTGTATATCATCTGGAAGAAGGATTGATGGGGACGGAGCGATAAGGGAATGGAGTTTTATTTTTCTTCATATGAGTTACTTCGTACCTTCCCAGACGCGATGTCCTGGCTTGTTTGGAGTGAAAGAGAAGCAAAAGACTGTGTGAGTTGAACTTTATAAACTGTTGTTACTGAGCATATTTTTTAAAGATGTGGAGTTGCCGATGAGAAAAGCCCCCCCCCCCTAGTCGGACGGAAGGAGTCCTGGACGCGTTCGGAGGATTTATGAGCTGTGACGCACTTTGAATTGGAGCAGCGACCTGAAGCTAAGTTCAGCTATAGGGCAAGGAGATCCATTAATTTACCAAGAGTTTATGGTTTGATGTTTGGGTCTTCTGCCTGGAAAAGCTGTAAATTTTATAAAGATCGTTAATCTTCATGGCTATGAGAGAAAACGAAAGTGATTTGAGCTTTTTAAGATGGCGCTGCTTCGACGCAACAGGGAGCTCCAGACTAAGAAGATTTATGGGGAGGCTGGACTGATTAACCCACACAGGAGAAAGAACATTTGTGAAACCTCGTTTGATATTTATCTCAGCAGCTGGGAAACAATCGGTTGAAAGTGGAAAACATCTATGTGACTGTAAGGGGAAGATCTGGATTATTATGAACTTGGAGGACGATTTGAACTTTAGAAAAAAGACGGCAGTGGACGGTTGCGAGGAATCCCCAATTTCTTGAAGCATGGGAACCCAAATAAAAAATTCTTTAGACGATTTGGCATAACATTCGGTTTGATTGATATATATATGTGTATAATTTGAAATAATGAATGTGATATAATTGGTTTTAATTGGAAAATTAATAAAATATATATAAAAAAAAGAGAGTGATACAAAATTACTTTTAAAAATGTATAACCTCCCGCTGTATGGGGAAACGCTGGACGAAATGGTAAAGTCGGCACAAATAAAATGGGCTCAGGATCTAGGTCACAACATACAACTTGAAGGCCGGGAAAAGATGTGGAAGGTGAATTTAAAATTTACAGATTGTATTTTATTAAAAGAGAATTATATGAAAATGCAGGCTGAGAGCCTACCAGCCTGCCGACTGTCTCGCCAGAGTGGTGCATGCTCTGGCTATCTCTCGCTAGGACTACTGCAATGCGCTCTACATGGGGCTACCTTTGAAGGTGACCTGGAAACGGCAACTGAATGGGAGCAGCCACCGAGACCACATCTCACTGGTCCTAAAGGATCTTCCCTGACTCCCAGCACATTTCCAAGCAGAATTCAAACACTTGGTGCTGACCTTGAAAGTGTCATGGCTGCATTTTTCAGGCAAAGAAATGTATTGATCTAATGTAGAGAGATCATATCCAGTGTATTGGTTTAAGAGGTTTTTGGTAGTTTGTGTGAATCATGGGGCTCATGAGTGAAGATGGGGCCCCCAGGAGACATCCGGGGGGAAATCTCCCATTAAATTACAACATTTTAAGTTTTCTTCAAAAGGCCTGGGGGGCAAAGATGGACTTCTGGTGAAGAAGCAGTGCTTGGAGATCATGCAGTTGGGGAGGGGGGTGACAGAGTTTGGTGCCAAAACCAAAGTTACTTTACATCTAAAATTATACTCACTATTGTGAGACATTACCTTCATTATTTCAGTACTATACAATTTTATATATAAACAACAGAACTTCACATATACCTCATCTTTTTAAGAATGATTTCCTGCTGAGTTCAATGCTCAGAGTGGACTCTGAGAGAAACACCTCCCACACTCCATACATCTAAATGGGTATCTCCCCTGTGAGACTCCCCAGATGTTCCTTAAGTACTCCATTATAACTAAATAACTTTCTGCAATCTTTACATTTAAACTGCTTCTCCTCTTTGAGTTTGTTGTTGGTTTCTACGGTTTCAACTCTAAAAGTTCTTCCTGTCCATGAGTCTGTTGATGTGGGACTTCCACTCTGACTGAAGCCATGCATTTAAATGGTGTCTCTCCCCCCCCCCCCCGTGTCCACGGATGTCTTCCTCAACAATTTTCACTCTGGCTGAAGCTTTTTCCACACTCCATACATTAAAATGATCTCTCCCCTGTGTGAATCCGTTGATGTATATTGAGGTGTCCACTTTGACTGAAGCTCTTTCCACACTCCATGCATTTAAATGGTTTCGCCCCTGTGTGAATCCGTTGATGTATTCTAAGTGATCCGCTAGTACTAAAGCTCTTTCCACACTCCATACATTGAAATGGTTTCTCCCCTGTGTGAGTCCGTTGATGTATTCTAAGGTGTCCACTATTCCTAAAACTCTTTTCACATTCCATACATTGAAATGGTTTCTCCCCTGTGTGAGTCCGTTGATGTTTTCTAAGATTTCCATTCTGACTGAAGACCTTTCCGCACTCCATACATTGAAATGGTTTCGCCCCTGTGTGAGTACGTTGATGTATTCTAAGGCTTCCACTATAACTAAAGTCCTTTCCACACTCCATGCATTTAAATAGTTTCTCCCCTGTGTGAGTCCGTTGATGTATTCTAAGGTGTCCACTATTACTAAAACTCTTTTCACACTCCATGCATTTAAATGGTTTCTCCCCTGTGTGAATCTGTTGATGTTGTCTAAGGTGTCCACTCTGACTGAAGCTCTTTCCACACTCCATGCATTTAAATGGTTTCTCCCCTGTGTGAGTCTGTTGATGTTGTCTAAGGTTTCCACTCTGACTGAAGCTCTCTCCACACTCCATGCATTTAAATGGTTTCTCCCCTGTGTGAGTCCGTTGATGTTGTCTAAGGCTTCCACTATCACTAAAGCTCTTTTCACACTCCATACATTGAAATGGTTTCTCCCCTGTGTGAGTCCGTTGATGTATTCTAAGATTTCCACTATCACTAAAGCTCTTTTCACACTCCATACATTGAAATGGTTTCTCCCCTGTGTGAGTCCGTTGATGTTTCCTAAGGTATCCACTATTACTAAAACTCTTTTCACACTCCATACATTGAAATGGTTTCGCCCCTGTGTGAATCTGTTGGTGTAATTTAAGGTTTCCATTCTGACTGAAGACCTTTCCGCACTCCATACATTGAAATGGTTTCTCCCCTGTGTGAGTCCGTTGATGTTTTCTAAGTGTTCCGCTAGTACTAAAGCTCTTTCCACACTCCATACATTGAAATGGTTTCGCCCCTGTGTGAATCCGTTGATGTATTCTAAGGTGTCCACTATTCCTAAAACTCTTTTCACACTCCATACATTGAAATGGTTTCTCCCCTGTGTGAGTCCGCTGATGTCTTCTAAGGCTTGTACTACAACGGAAGCTCTTTCCACACGTCATACATTTACAAGGTTTGAGCCCTGTGTGAGACCATTGATGTCTTCGAAGGCTTCCACTCTGACGGAAGTCCTTTCCACACTCTGTGCATTTAAATGGTTTCTCTTTTTTTTTTTTTTTTAATTAAACTTTATTGGAATTTAAAAATACTTACAAATGATAACGAATGAACAATAACAAATAATAACAAATAACAGATAAATATAATCATAATCTTAATCAGCAAACAAAATTCAAGAAAAGATAAAAAAAACTGATAAATAATACAAACTTAATCTTGAATGAACTTAAGGAAACCAAACTTCAACATAGATCTGATAACAAAATCATAAATTATAAATAAATCCTTAAAATGAAAAGCGTTCCCTTTTCTTTCCTCCGATACCCCCTCCCCCTTTCCCCCCTCTAAAAGCTGACTTCCAGTTCCCCCTTTGCTCTGGTCTTTTGCTTTTCCTTATATTCCTTATACGTACCTTTTCTCCTATCTTTTCCTCTTGTTCTTATCCTGTGTCTTTTATATATCCGCTAGAAGAGTGGTTTTTTCTATTAATTTTTTCTGGTATTGTTTAAATAGATTCCAATCTTTTACTAATCTTTCTTCTTTCACTCCTTTTGCTCTCTCTGCCCTAATTGTCAAATTTTGATAATTTATCAATTTTTCCAGCCATTCTTCTTTTGTCGGTATTATTTTACTTTTCCAGTTCTTTGCGATTAATGTTCTGCTGGCGACTGTCGCATGCATTATTAATACTTTATCCTTTATTTTTATTTCATCACTTATTATCCCTAACAGGAACATCTCTGGATCTTTTTTGAAGGGGTATTTTAGAATTTTTTTTAATTCATTATATATTTCATCCCAAAATTTTCTAATTTTTTTACATTTCCACCATATATGTAATTGGTTTCCAGGTTCTTCTTGGCACCGCCAACAAATATTGCTTGCACCTTTGTACATTTTGGATAATTTAGAAGGCGTCAAATACCACCTGTATTGCATTTTATAAAAATTTTCTTTCAAATCATAATTTGTCACTAATCTTAAATCCCGCTTCCACAAATTTTCCCATTTTTCTATTGTTATTACTTTCCCAAAATCTTGTGCCCATCTGATCATCGTTTCTTTTGTTAATTCATCTTTTGTTTCCCATTCTAGAATCAATTGATATAAATTTTTTATGTATTTTCCTTTTCCTCCTAATATAATTTTCCCAAATTTTGACATTTCATTTTCGAATCCTAATTTGCAATCCAATTGGTATCTTTGCCTTATCTGGTAGTATTGTAGCCACACATTGCAATGATTTTTTATTTTCTCATAATCTTTTAGACTCCATTTTCCATCTTTCTTTTCCAAAATCTCCTCATATGTCGGCCATTTTGTTTTCATATTAATTTTTCTTACGGCTTCAATTTCGAATGGCGACATCCACCATGGTGTTTTGGGTTCTAAAATTTTATGGTATTTTTTCCAAATTTTATATATTGACTTTCTGATTATATTTTCCATGAAGCAATTATGATTTTCCATTTTTTCTTTCATTAGGTATTTATGCCATCCGAATCCAAGTCCCACTCCCTCTAAATCTAACACCAAATTGTTTTTTAATTCTATCCAATCTTTTGCCCAGACCAATCCTGCCGCATCGTGATATATTTCCAAATTTGGTAAACCGAATCCCCCTCTTTCTTTTGCATCTGTTAAAATTTTATACTTTATTCTAGGTTTTTTTCCGTCCCACACAAATTTTATTATTTCTTTTCGCCACTCGTTGAAACAATTTACCCGCCCCCCTAAGATCGGCAAATTTTGAAACAAAAACATTAACTTGGGTAATACAATCATTTTTATAACTGAAATTCTTCCCAAAATTGAGAGTTTTAATTTTGTCCACATCCCTAATTTTTGTTTTACTTCTTTCCAGATTCTTTCGTAATTCTCTTGGTACAAATCAATATTTTTTGGCGTCATTTGTATCCCTAGGTACTTTATTTTTTTCATTATTTCAATTCCTGTTAACTCCTGTAACCTTATTTTGTCTTCCTCTTCCAGATTTTTTACCAGCATTCCACTTTTTTTATAATTTATTTTGAATCCTGCCAATTTTCCGAATTCATTTATTTTCTTAATTGCCTTTGGAATGCACTCTAACGGGTTCTCGGTCGTTATTATTAGGTCATCAGCAAAGGCTCGCGCCTTATATCTGTTTTTCCCAACTTTGATCCCCTCAATTTCATTGTCCTCTCTTATATTTTTCATTAAAGTTTCTAATATTATTATGAATAATAAGGGGGACAGTGGGCATCCCTGTCTGGTCCCTTTGTATATTTCTATCTTTCCTGTCAATTTTCCATTAATCACAATTCTTGCAATTTGTTTTTTATATATAATTCCAATTGCTTTGGTTAATTTGTCCCCTAATTCTAATTCCTGCAATACCTTCTCCAAAAAACACCATGAAACATTATCGAATGCCTTCTCTGCATCTACCGATAGGATTCCGCCCTCTTTACTTCTATCACTCTCCAAATATTCTAAAATATTAATTACGTTTCTAATATTATCTCTTATTTGTCTCCCTTTAATGAATCCCGCCTGATTTTCATGTATCATTTCACCTAAAATTAAATTTAGTCTTTTAGCCAATACTCCCGCATAAATTTTGTAATCGCAATTTAATAATGATATGGGCCTATAATTATTTGGTAATTCTAAGTTCAAATTTGGTTTTGGAAGCAATGTTATTGTTGCTTCCCTCCAACTTTCTGGGATATTTCCCTTATTTGGTAATTCATTCATTAATTGTTTTAAGGGGGTTATTATAATTTCTTCTAACTCTTTATAATATTCTAATGGAATGCCATCTGGCCCTGGTGATTTCCCTTTTTTCATTTTTTGTATCACTTCCTTAATTTCCTTTTCTGTAAATGGTTCATTTAGCAAATTTATTTTTTTCTTGGGGAATTTTTGGGAGTCTGTATTTTCTTATATACTCAATGGCATCCTGTTCATTTATTTCCTCTTTTTGATAAAGATTGGTGTAATACTTTTCAAATATTTTTCTTATTTCTTGTGGCTTTTCAATGATTTTATTTTCCATTCTTATTCTATTTATTAATTTTTCATCCCTTCTTTTCTTAAGTTGCCAAGCCAGAAGCTTTCCTGGTTTGTTGGCCCATTCAAAGTTCCTGTATTTCCATAGTTCTACATGCCTATTTACTTCTTCTTCTAGCAATTTTTCATACTCTGACCGCAAGATCTGTATCTCTTGGTTTACTTCTTTCTTTCCAGTTCTATATAATATCTTCTCCTTTCTTTTAATTTCCTCCATTAATTTTGATTTTTTTTCTTCTCTTTTTATTCTGTCTAATTTATTTTGTTTTATAAAATACCCCCTCACTACCGCTTTCCCAGCCTCCCACACTGTACCTAAATCCACTTCCCCATTACAATTAATTTCAAAATATTCTTTCATTAATTCCTTGGCTCCCTGGACAACTTTCTCGTTCCTTAGTAGGAATACATTTAATCTCCATCTTTTATTAATTACTTTTTCTTGTTCTTCCAGTATTGTTACCACTGGGTTATGGTCTGATATTGTTTTTGCTTGGATTTCCACTTTCCCCAATCTTATAGTTAAATTTTTACTTATCCAAATCGCATCAATTCTGCTGGCCGAATTATGAATTGCCGAATAATATGTAAACTCCTTTTTTATTGGATATTTGTATCTCCATGCATCCACTAATTGTATATTCTCCACCATTTCGACGAAATTTTTTGGTAATTTGTTTTCTCTTTTTTTAATCTTATTTGTTGATTTGTCTAATTCTGGGTTCACTGTTCCATTGAAATCCCCCATTAATACTATATGCTTATCCATATGTTCCCATAATTTCTCTTCCATTGTTTCAAAAAAATTAATTTTACTCCCATTTGGCGCATATAACCCAACTATCAGCCACTTTTCCCCCTCTACCAATATTTCTACCATTATTATCCTTCCCTCTTTGTCTTTCCATACTATTTTGGGTTCCCACTTTCCTTTTATATATAATACCACCCCTCTTTTCTTTTTTACATCGGCCGAAATGAATTCCTTCCCCAAACTTGGATTTACCAAGACCCTTTCATGTTTTTTGTTTACATGTGTCTCTTGTAGACAGGCTATATCACAATTTAATTTCTTCAATATATGTCCCACTTTATTCCTTTTCTTTTTATCATTTAAGCCATTTACGTTCCATGAAAATAATTTTAATTTCATTCTGCTTCAATTTATTACACTTTATTAAGGAAATAAAAGATTGGAGAATCAATATAATTAATATAAAATTCCTTTTGGTTATATAAAAAAATAGAATAATGTAAAGTATTTAGCAAAAAGAAGGATCATTTTCGGGAGATACAATTCAAATTCATCCTCTGGAGATCATAGAAAGAAAGGAAAGAATACCCCTCTATTACATTACTACTTTTTACATTCTTTAATTTTAACCTTCATTCTATCTCCCCCTGTTCCTTGGCCCCCTCTTCTTCTGCGCCTTCCTCCCCTTCCCCGTTGTCCTCATCTTCATCTTCCTCTTCTCCTGAGCTGGACTGGATGTTTTCTTCCTCTTTTCTTCTCTGCTCTTCTTCCTCAATCTGTCTTGCTCTGTCCCCCCCTAGTTCTTGCCAATACTTCCTCCAAAAGATATCTGCCCCCCCCACGTTCTCAAATTTTCTCCTTCTTCCCTTGTAGAAAAAAGATAATCCTTCTGGGTATTCCCATCGGAAGATTATTTTCTTCGCTTTCAGGTGTTTTGTTAAGAATTGGTATTTCTGTCTCTTTTGTATTAAACGTGGTGGGATCTCTTTCAGTATTACAGTCTCTGTACCTTCCATTCTTAATTTTTTCTTTCCTTTTGTTTGCAAAATCTTCTCTACTAGCCAGCTCGATTTAAATGTAACAAGGCAGTCCATGGGCCAATTATTTGCTCTTGCTTTCTGCGAGTTTACTCTAAATGCTTTTTCAATTTGTTTTTCAATTCCTGCTTCGTCCAGTCCTAGCCATTTTGCTATTTCTGCGGCAATTCTTTTTTCGGTGTTTTCATTTTCCATTTCCGGAATATTCCTAAATCTTAATGTCTTTTCCCTTAACTTCATTTGCATCATGGCCAACGCATCCATTTGTGCCTCTTGTATCATCATTTGTTTTTCCATGTCTTTTTTTGCTTTTTCTATTTCTTTCTTATTGTCTTTTTTTTCCTTGGTCATTTTCTTTATTGTGTTTTCCATTTCTTGTATTCTCAATTTTAGTTCTTCTATTACTCTTGTTGTTTCCAAACTCTTCTCATCAAGTTCCTTCATGTGGCACTTTATTTCTTCTTTGTCCTTTATATCACAGTCAGCTTTTTCTTCCAGCTTTTCTACTTTATCCTCTAATGTTTTGACTCTGTCACTCATCTCTTTCTTAATTTCGGCGAGGTCTTTTTTCACTTCTCCCATGTCTTCCTTCAGACTCCAAATCAATTCTTTCAAGTCCATTTCGTGATCCGCCATTGAGGTCCGTCTTTGTTGGGAGCTTCCTGTTGCACCAATAGTTTTTTTCATTTTAGAGTCATTTGGCATTTTGTTTGTTTTTGACTGAAGCTCTTTCCACACTCCATGCATTTAAATGGTTTCTCCCCTGTGTGAGTCCTTTGATGTATTTGAAGGTGTCCACTATTACTAAAACTCTTTTCACACTCCATACATTGAAATGGTTTCTCCCCTGTGTGAGTCCGTTGATGTTTTCTAAGTGTTCCGCTAGTACTAAAGCTCTTTCCACACTCCATACATTGAAATGGTTTCTCCCCTGTGTGAGTCCGTTGATGTATTCTAAGGCTTCCACTATTACTAAAGCTCTTTCCACACTCCATGCATTTAAATGGTTTCTCCCCTGTGTGAGTCCGTTGATGAATTCTAAGGTGTCCACTCTGACTGAAGCTCTCTCCACACTCTGTGCATTTAAATGGTTTCTCCCCTGTGTGAGTCCGTTGATGTATTCTAAGTCTTATACTATCACTAAAACTCTTTCCACACTCCTTGCATTTAAATGGTTTCTCCTCTGTGTGAGTCCATTTATGTTTTCTAAGGCTTCCACTATCACTAAAGCTCTTTTCACACTCCATACATTTATATGGTTTCCCCCCTGTGTGAATCCGTTGATGTCTTCTAAGGTGTCCACTATCACCAAAACTCTTTTCATGCTCCATGCACTGAAATGGTTTCCCCCTATTATGAGTCCGTTTGTGCAATTAAAGGTTTCCACTCTGACTGAAGTTCTTCCCTCACTCCCTGCACTTAAAATGTTTTCTCCCTGGGCGAATCTGCTCGTGTGTTTTAAGTTTTGCATTGAAACAGAAGCTCTTTCCGCACTCCATACCTTTTAATGGGTTCTTCCCTTTTTGAGTTCCTTGATATGAACTATGTGTGCTCATTCAGTGAAGCAAATTCCACATTTCACACATTTTAATGGCTATTCCTAATGAAACCAAAGGTGTCCTGTCCCCCGCAATTCTGTCTTCTGCATCACCTTTTGGACGGAAAGGAAATCCTGTTTGGGTTTCAAGAAAGAGAAGACAGGAAAAAGGGCACATCAAACTCCATTAGCACCTCTCTTATTTCAACATCTCCTACATTCTCCCATGTCCTACCCTTGTTCCCAATTTTCAAGAAATGAAAATGCAATGATGTCAAATGAGAGTGATGCATCAGCAGCCTCTCACAATCCTCAATTATCTTTAATAACACAGCATCATCTTGGAAAACTGTCGTCCTGTGGGACAGCCTTCCAAATCATGTGGTTGCCCCCCGTTTCCACCTCTAGATCTTCATGAATCAGCTGCACAGTCCCATTGGCCTCAGGAGGTCCATCTTTGCACCCCGGCGCCACATATGCTTAAGACGGCCCAGCCTGTGGGATTGCCTTTTCAAATCAAGTGGTTCCCCCCCGTTTCCACCTCGAGATCTTCTTTAATCCTCTTGGCCTCAGGAGTTCCATACGGACCATTGGGCTATGTCTTTCCCAGCGACTGTGGTCTGGGTCAGTCAGAGAACTAGTGACAAGGCTTGGTGCTTGGAGCCAGCTGAATGGGTGCTCAGGGAAGCTCCTGTTCTTGGAGATGGACCTCCATCTACATGCCTCACATTGCATGGAGAGAGCAGGAGAAGCAGAAGGAGAAGCAGCTGGCACATGGGAATCCCAGACGGAAACACCCACCCCCATTGTTCATTATAATAATGATGTTCTGCCTGATCTTGTCTTCTGACGCAGGACTATCCTAAAGTGACACTGAGAAGCAGGATATTAAAGGCAAATGGATAACTGTACTTTGGTGGGGGACTTGTAGCGCACCTTCTGGGGTAATCTATCCATCATTGGTCCCCACCCTGCACACATCTCTCACCTGTGATTTCCAGAAGCTGTCAGTGTGTAACAGGAGCCACAATCCCAGGAGCAGCTTCAACCGGCCGGCTAAACCAGGTGCGGATAGCTGGTGTGTCTCAAATCCTTGGTGGGTTGGGGAATTCTGCTGCAGGTGGAGGCAGGCCCTGGTGGAGGGAGAGGATGAGAACAACAATGAATCCCACAGTCAAGGCGGCAGATTCTGCCCTTGCTGCAGAGGAAAGTGAAGGGCAGATGGAGCTCGTCAACCAGGGAAGGGAGCCCATTGAGAAGGAAATTTCTGGTCCTAAACCTTTGCTGCCTCATGAGTTATCTTCAGGAGAAGAAAAGGCTACACAAATCTTGAGTGGTGTCTCTAAGACGGTTGGATGGTGTCCTGCACACCTCCTTCTAGGAACTCCTGCAGCCAAGCTGGTGCCAAACCTACTGCTCTGCTTTCCTTGGGACCATACCGGCCAGGCTGAGAAGAGGGTCTTCTTGTCTAGGCAGCCCAGGACCCCAAACACACTGCCCAGGTTTCCATTGCTACTAACACAGCAGTTTAAGGCAGAGAGATGAGCTCAGATCTGAGGATCAAAGTCTCTCCAATGTGGAACAAGGAAAACAGAAACACTATTTACATCATAAGGTAAAGGTAAAGGGATCCATTGACCATTAGGTCCAGTTGTGACCGACTCTGGGGTTGCGCGCTCATCTCGCATTATTGGCCGAGGGAGCCGGCGTACAGCTTCCAGGTCATGTGGCCAGCATGACAAAGCCGCTTCTGGCGAACCAGAGGAGCGCACGGAAATCCCGTTTACCTTCCCACTGTAGCGGTACCTATTTATCTACTTGCACTTTGACGTGCTTTTAAACTGCTAGGTTGGCAGGAGCTGGGACCGAGCAACGGGAGCTCACCCCGTTGCAGGGATTCGAACCGCCAACCTTCTGATCAGCAAGCCCTAGGCTCTGTGGTTTAACCCACAGCTCCACCTGGATCCCTTTTATTTACATCATACATCACTGTAAATATATTTGAAATATTTGTCTTTTGAAGAAAAGACCACCAAGTATCCAATGGCCCCTTCAAAGCTAATGAAAGTATTGTGCCTGGAGCTACTGCCATGTGTTCTACATGGGGCTACATTTGAAGGTGACTCGGAAACGGCAAGTAATCCAGAATGCAGCAGCTAGACAACTGAACGGGAGCAGCCGCTGGTCCTAAAGGATCTTCCCTGGCTCCTAGTGCATTTCCAAGCAGAATTCACACTGTTGGTGCTGACCGTTTAAGTGTCATGGTTGCATTTTTCAGGCAAGAAAAGTATTGATCTAATATATAGAGATCATTCCTAGTCTATTGGTTCAAGAAGGTTCTGGTGGTTTTACTCTGCGTGATTCAAAGCTGGTGTTTTCTCTAGATGGAACATTTGAGCAGATAAGGGAGTTTCCTTTCTGCTGAGAGCAGGCGGTGGAATAAGTTGTCATGAGGTTATGCTGAACCTTCCTTGTGTTTGGGAACCAGAGGAAGCTGGTTTGAACTGGAGTGAGCCAGGCTTGTTCTCTCGTCCCAAGGTTACTCTGACCTCGAATTCTTTCTGAATTATAAGGCTGAAAGGCGCCTGGTCCCATTTCCCATTCTGCTATTTCTCTACTCTGCTTGTGTGTTTCGGTATGCTAAGTTAGGGTTTTACTCTAAGTTACATTTTTGCTATTTTTTTTGGCTCCTGTTATGCTTATTTCTCAGCTGAATGATTTTTTGCTACCTTCCAATGTTTTTTCCTACTCTGCTAACTATACATCGGACTTGGAGAACATGATGGAGGAGGAAGATCTGCAACCGAAAACCCTCAACAGCATCGGCCCTGTAGACCTGAAGGAGTGTCTCCACCCCCATCGCTCAGTTCGGACACTTAGGTCCTCCTCCGAGGGTCTTCTGCTGGTTCCCTTGCTGTCAGGAGGGAAGTTACAGGGAACCAGGCAGAGGGCCTCCCACCCTATGGAGCGCCCTCCCTTCAGAAGTCAAGGAAATAAACTTTCCAACATTCAGAAGACTGCGGAAGGCAGCCCTGTATCAGGAGGTTTTTTAATGTTGATATTTTACTGTAAGCTGCCCAGAGTGGCTGGGGTATACTGTAAATACTACAATTATTATTATTATTATTATTATTATTATGTTGTTGTTGTTGTTGTTGTTGTTGTTGTTGTGGAGTTTTAAAGTTATTTATATCAGCTCATGAAATGTTATAGGTGGAGAAAATCACAGGGTTGCCGTAAAGGCGTAAACTATAATCCCACCCACAAATTCTAATTCACATACAGTCTGTAAATTTGGGAAGGTCACATGCCTCACCTGTGCTAATATTGGCAATCTTTGGCCCGCATAGGCACACCCTGTGTGTAGAGCCTCCAGCCCCAGGCACTGTCTATCATGAAAATGGGTCCTTTGAGTGGGAATATTCATGCAGTCGCTGTCATCGGATGCTTGTGGGTTGTATCTCAGCTTGTCGGTCACTCTGACATTGCCTACAAAAATAATAAGAGGAATAGAAATGCTTTTGTGGTGCAACTTCTATATCAATCCTGAGAGTCTTTCCATGGACTCTGCACCCCTGTTTCTGATGACAGGTGTATATTATCCTCATCCTGAATGAACCAGGCAGTGGGAAAGACACTTAAAGATGGAAGCCTGAGAGGGAGGAAAAGGTTTCTGGCTGCTTCCTGGGTGGGATTGCGGAAACAAAGAGTCGCTTCCTCTCGGGATTTCCTCTCCTCTCCAAGGGGATCAATGGTTGGACTGGGGCGGGCAGAACCCCTGAGTCTAGGCATGGCAGGGGCTTATGGGGTGCGAAGAGGATGGATCTTGCAGGAAGGGGTGGGGGGGCTGGACCCCCCACTTTCCAGGGATCCCTCTCTGGTCTCCTTGAAGGGGTGACCCATTCCTGGGCGGGAGAGAGAAGCCAAGGCGGCCCCACGGGCGCCATGATGGGGATGTCCCTAGACTGGTCTTCCTCCCCCTGCCCCAGGGATGCTCCCCCTTCTCTTTCTCGCGGAGTCTCCCCTGCACCCAGAGGCCCCCTTGGCTCTCGGCTCACCCCTCGCCCTGCGCCCCCCATCTTTCCATCCGGAGCCCCCACCCCCCCAAGACGAGCAGGGGAGGGACGGGGGGGTCTCTATTCCGGCGTCCCTCGCGCCCTTTAACCCTTTCATGCCCCGCCTCTCTCCGTGCGGAGCCCACAGCGTCCCAGCGATGCCTGCGCGGGGGAAACGGGGCCCTCGTGGGAACCCCCTGGGTGGGTGCCCCGTGTCCGCCCCGTCATGGCGCCTAAGGGGCCGAGGAAAGCCCCCTTCGCAGCCTGCGTGCAGGGATCCAGACCCTGCCGACGGGGCCCACGAAAGGCGCTCAGTCTGGGGAGCTGGCGGGGGGTCTCTGGGTCCTTTTCTTCCCCCCCCCGCAGCCCCCTTACCTCTTTGCCCTCGCTCCCAATTCTGATTTCCTTTCGAGCAACATCAAAGGGGGGGGGTCCCCTGTCTGCTCCCTCCCCTTTGTAAATGCGCGAGCCCCTAGAGCTATGGCGCAGAGCAGCAATCCGGGGAGAACCTCCACTTCCGGGAAAAGCAGGCAGTTTGGGAGGGGGCTCACACCCCTCATTCCTGGAACAGAAGCCGGATTGGAGGAGGAGGAGCAACGTATTGGGGGGATTTGGGATTGGGGGGGGGGGTGAGAGGAGGATGTGCTGGGAGGGGAGGGGAAGAACTGAGGGGGGGCAGGAGAGGAAGGTTTTCCCCCTTAGTGGATCAGGAGGGCGGCGGCGGGGCTGATCCCGGAAAACCAGCTGCGCAACGTGGGTCCCGACCCTCCTACAATGTTTACATTGCAAAATCCTCCCCTCCCCCCCCCATGCCATGAGACTAGATCCATCTGTGTTGCGGGGGTGGGTGCTGTTCAAACCAGGAATGGGAGGGGGGCAGTTAAACGACTCCCCCAAAATCCCAAGGACAATGACCCTTGACACAGACACCAGACATGCGCAACAGCCAAGAGGCTCAGAAAAGCAGCCGATACAATCGTAGCAAGGAGCGGATTCCATGAATCCCAATTCCAAAGAAGGGCAGTGCCAAAGAATGCTCCAACTACCGCACAATTGCCCTCATTTCACACGCTAGCAAGGTTATGCTTAAAAATTCTACAAGGCAGGCTTAGGCAGTATGTGGACCGAGAACTCCCAGAAGTGCAAGCTGGATTTCGAAGGGGCAGAGGAACCAGAGACCAAATAGCAAACATGCGCTGGATTATGGAAAAAGCTAGAGAGTTCCAGAAAAATGTCTACGTCTGCTTCATTGACTATGCAAAAGCCTTTGACTGTGTCGACCACAGCAAACTATGGCAAGTTCTTAAAGAAATGGGAGTGCCTGATCACCTCATCTGTCTCCTGAGAAATCTCTATGTGGGACAAGAAGCTACAGTTAGAACTGGATATGGAACAACTGAGTGGTTCAAAATTGGGAAAGGAGTACGACAAGGTTGTATATTGTCTCCCTGCTTATTTAACTTATATGCAGAATTCATCATGCGAAAGGCTGGACTAGATGAATCCCAAACCGGAATTAAGATTGCCGGAAGAAATATCAACAACCTCAGATATGCAGATGACACAACCTTGATGGCAGAAAGCGAGGAGGAATTAAAGAACCTTTTAATGAGGGTGAAAGAGGAGAGCGCAAAAAAATATGGTCTGAAGCTCAACATCAAAAAAACTGAGATCATGGCCACTGGTCCCATCACCTCCTGGCAAATAGAAGGGGAAGAAATGGAGGCAGTGAGAGATTTCACCTTCTTGGGTTCCATGATCACTGCAGATGGTGACAGCAGTCACGAAATTAAAAGACGCCTGCTTCTTGGGAGAAAAGCAATGACAAACCTAGACAGCATCTTAAAAAGCAGAGACACCACCTTGCCAACAAAGGTCCATAAAGCTATGGTTTTCCCTGTAGTCATGTATGGAAGTGAGAGCTGGACCATAAAGAAGGCTGATCGCCAAAGAATTGATGCTTTTGAATTATGGTGCTGGAGGAGACTCTTGAGAGTCCCATGGACTGCAAGAAGATCAAACCTATCCATTCTTAAGGAAATCAGCCCTGAGTGCTCACTGGAAGGACAGATCCTGAAGCTGAGGCTCCAAGACTTTGGCCACCTCATGAGAAGAGAAGTATCCTTGGAAAAGACCTTGATGTTGGGAAAGATTGAGGGCACTAGGAGAAGGGGACGACAGAGGACGAGATGGTTGGACAGTGTTCTCGAAGCTACCAACATGAGTTTGACCAAACTGCAGGAGGCAGTGCAAGACAGGAGTGCCTGGTCTGCTCTGGTCCATGGGGTCACGAAGAGTCAGACATGACTAAACGACTAAACAACAACAAACCCGTCTACTCCTCCCCTTTTGTGACATGTCAGTGATGTAAAGATGATGTGGTTTTTTTATTTAAAAAAACATTTATTCACAATAGACAATATCACAACAAAATTAAAAATTCCGATTTCAACTACTCAAAACCAAAAATAGAAAAGAGAGAAGAGAGAAGAAAAAGGAAAGGAAGAAAAAAGAAATTCATCTTACAATGCAAAGAAGAAACAAATTTAAACAAATTATACATTACACGTATTACTTACCATTACCCCAATCCTCTTTGCATTACCACAGTACAAAAAACACACACCAAACAAACAAAATATTGACTTCCCCCATGGCCATGGCTATGGTTTCCCAGGGCCCTTGCGGAGTGGGTAGCGGTTGCAGCAAGACCGCGAGCGCTTCTCTGGGTCTCGTCGCCCTCCTCAGGGGTGCTCCTGCGACGAAGCTGTGCCCTTCCTAGACCACTGGGTGGGGCATCGTTTCAATGGGGGAAGGTCTTGCAAAGCGCCACCTAGCTGACCGACTGGCTATCTGTCATGGATTCTAGAGCTGAGATTCCTGTATTGCAGGGGGTTGGATTAGATGACCCTTGGGAGTCCCTCCCAACTACAATTCTATGGTTCTAACAAAGCAGATGATTGATTGATTGTATTTCTTTGCCGCTTTTCATTCAATGTATCTCAAGGCGGCTTACATGGTGTTTCCTGCTTGGCAGGGGGTTAGACTAGATGGCCCTTGTGGTCTCTTCCAACTCTATGATTCTATGATTCTACAACCAATAAATAACCATAATATAATAAAACATAATAGCACATCATGAATACAGCATCTATATATATAAAAATGGTGAAGGTGCATGTGTGTTATTCCCCACTTTTCTCCCACAAGCACTGACCCGATCGTCCTGAAATTTGGCCACAACCTCAGAGTCACATGTGAGCAGGTAATCATGCACTTACACTGACCAGCTGACACACCTAAGACAGGTAAAAACCTGGATTTGTGGTCAAAAACATTGCGCCCTCCAGTGGACATTCAACGAACAACAGACAAATATACTCCCACAATCCCTCACGCCCCGGAGACCATGTCTCCAACAGAGAGCAAACCGCCCCGAGACCAAGAGACCAAAGATGGAAACAAATCTTGCCTACTGTTTGTGGATTGTTTGGAACAAGACAAACCATAAGTCTGGGTTTGCACATATAATGGTAAGTCAAACCATGACTTAGCTTCTAATAGCAGCAGGAGCAGTGCAAAAATCCGGTTACAGGTTGGCTTAATAGAAACCCCGACATGCGTCCTACAAATAAACACAAAATAGACCACGTTTTCCTGATACAGCAAAACTTTATATTGCAGGGGAAAGTTGTCATAATTCCAATCTCAAAAAGGGATGACCCGGGGTGGTGGGAAGAGGGGGCGTGATACGTCTGGGACGGGACAGGTTGGGGGAAATCACAGGGAAAAGCCGGGGGTGGGGGGAGGAGGGGGTGGGACATGTCATGGATCGACACAGGGTGGTGGCAGTCACAGGAATTAGCCACAGCAACGCGTGGCAGGGCCAGCTAGTACATCATATAAAATAATTAACAAATTATCAATAAAACAGTTGCAATCTATAAAAGAAACTTAACAAAACAGCAACTAAAAAATAAGTTCTAGTTACAGGCAGGTAGCCGTGTTGGTCTTGCGTAGTCGAAACAAAATAAAAAAATTCCTTCCAGTAGCACCTTAGAGACCAACTAAGTTTGTCATTGGTATGAGCTTTTGTGTGCATGCACACTTCTTCAGGTGCATCATGCACATGAAAGCTCATACCAATGACAGTTGGTCTCTAAGGTGCTACTGGAAGGAATTTTTTAATTTTGTTTCTAAGAAATAAGCTAAACCTCACAATTATGGCAAGTCGTGTGATTAACAAATCAATGCAGCATTTAGAATCTATAAGCAATATTAAAAAGATTAACAAAATACAGTGGTACCTCGGTTTACAAACACAATGGGTTCCGGAAGTCTGTACTTAACCTGAAGCGTTCTTAACCTGAAGTGAACTTTCCCATTGAAAGTAATGGAAAGTGGATTAATCCGTTCCAGACAGGTCCGTGGAGTACTTAAACGGAAAATACTCAAACCGAGGCGTACTTAAACCGAGGTATGAGTGTAGCAATTAAAATATAAGCTAAGCACTAAGTTCATTCCCACAGTCTCTGCACCCCAGGACTCATAACCTTTCACTCTGTCCAGTTCAGTAAAGCTCCGACTCAGTTGCCCCCCCTTCCCCCCATGCCTGGCTGGGAGGCTGCATGCCTCCAGTTACCAGTTGCTGGGCATCTCAGGTGTGCAGCGTGGCCTCGCACTTGCCGAACATGGAGGGTTGTTGCTTGTTCTCTTTCTGGCTGTGACTTGGCAAGGAGGAGGAGGGCCCTTTGCCAGCATCGAGCTTTGGGGTGTTAGCAGCTGCAGCGCCACCCAAAGCCACACGAGGGCAGCTGCTCACCTAAGTTCTGAACTGGTCTGGAACTGGGGAGACTGTGAAAGGAACTGCTAGGTAAGAAGTTCCGAAACCATCTTTAAAAATTCAACTAAAGATCACCCAGCAAATCACGTGATGGGCAGAACAACAGGTTGGCTGTTCCTGCTGCTGCGATGGTTGAGTCAGTAGAGGAGGAGACTCTCAATCTCAGGGTTGTGGGTTTGAACCCCGTGTTGGGCAAAAGACTCCTGCATGGCAGGGGGTGGGAGCAGGTGACCCTCGGGGTCACTTCCCACTCTGTCATTCGATGATTCCTTTTTAAACGGAGGTCCTTGCCTCTCCAGCCTCTCGCACACTCAGGGCCGGATTTAGGTTTGATGCGGCCCTCGGCTCCTGAAGGTAATGGGCCGTTTCTACGTCCAGCTGTCCTTTGTCAACAACAAATGGGCGCTGTTTTCTGGTGTTGAATGTATGCTATATGGCAGGGGTGGCCAACTCCTAAGAGACAGCGATCTACTCACAGAGTTAAAAACTGGCAGTGATCTACCCCCTTTTTGGGGGGTTCAGGTAAAAGTGTTTTTTAGGAAGGGGGGTTCAGGTAAAAGTTATTGAGTTTTTTCAGGGAGGAGGTAAAATTTTGAGCTTTTTAAAGGGGAGCCACAGTTGTTCAGCTTCTTTAGGGGGAGCCAATGATCTACCAGTGATCTACCGCAGACGTCCAGTGATCTACCAGTAGATCACGATCTACCTGTTGGACATACCTGCTATATGGTCATTGATGGACCTAATAGGTATCTCAAGCCATTTGCACAGAACAAAATATGTATTTTATCCAAGGAACTGTTGAACTGAAATACAAATACCATATTGATTTGTATGCTGGCGGTGGGTTTTTGTCATTGTCTTGTTGGGCTGTGTAAGTGATGAAGGGGAACCATATTGGGGTGAAGGTGTCTTCTTCTGTTTGTCCCCGCTTGTTGAGCTTATATGTAAATCGGGCACTGTGCACACACAAAACAGATCAATGTCCTGCCTTTTGACCCCCCTCAGGCTCTCCAAGATTGCTCCTGGCAGGAAGGCAAAAAAACCCCGCAATCCACCCAAACAAAGAAGCTGGAAATAGAGCCCACCAAGGGTTAAACAAATAGGGAGGCTGAAAACATTAATGAAATACCGATCGAGAGCTGCCAAATGTTTGCAAAAAGACACGTGCTTTTAATTGGTGCCTAGACATTAGCCATGTAGTAGTCAGCACATGGCAAATTATTATTATTATTATTATTATTATTATTATTATTATTATTATTACTCCAAGGTGGTCCAGGGTCTGGCAGGTGCTCCAGCGGAACAAGACTTCTCTGCAGCTACCAAACATCCAGGTCCGCCCTCCCCTCTGTTATAACTGCCGGGGCACCAGTTGACCTGGGAATGGATCTGTGCGGACAGAGGCATGGAGAATTGGCACTCCTTCCGATGTTACTGAATTGGGTCCCCCCCCCCCCCCGGCCAGCGTTCTTGGCCTGCAAGTGGCAGCAGGGGCTGAGCCCAGATTGCGGCTGCTAAGAGGCTTGGCCTGCCAGTCCTCTGCTGGCTCAGCGCTGACGCTTCTCTCTAATCCCAGATCGGAGGACACAGCAGAACGGCGGCGGCAGCGGCAGCAGACCTGGGGGAACTCCTCTGGGCTCAGGCCGTTACTAGGTGCTGGGGCTCAGGGGGAAGGCAGGTGAGGAAGGCAGAGACAAGGTCTCTGCCGGGGCTTAACTGGAACGGAAGGAGAGAAGCAGAGCCTGCTGGATCAGGCCAAAGGGGGCCCATTTAGTCCAGCACCCGCTTCTTCACACTGGCTATTATGGGAAACCAGAAATCAGAATTTGAGCGCAAGAGAAATTCTCCCTTCCTGCGGTTTCCAGCAACTGGCACTCAGAAGCCTTGCTGCCTGTTTCCAAATGCAGAGTCCGGCCACAGCCATGCTGACTAGTAGCCTTCGGTTGCCCTCTCCTCCTCCTCCATGATTTTTCCCATCATCTTTTCAAGCCATCCAGGTTGGTGGCCATCGCTGCTTCCTGTGGGAGGGAGTTCCAGAGTTTAACTCTGTGCTGCGTGAAAAGGTGCTTAATTTTTATCTGTCCCGAACCTTCAATGGATGTGCACGAGTCCTAATGTTGGAACACTTTTATGGCATTGCCTATCAAATGCTTCCACCACGAGGTCCTCTCTGTCTCCTCACCTACCTTGCAGGGTTGTTGTGAATGCGAGGACACGCCAGCCAGGGAACCCATTTGCTTGACCCCGAGCTCCTTGGAGGCCAGGTGGAATAAAAATGTCAGGTATAAAATAAGGAGGTGATTGAAGGGATTAGGATTTAATCCTCTCAAGAACGGAAGCTTTGTCCCTTTAAGTTTGAGAGGCTGCTTTGCACTGGAAGGAAAGAGACATTTTATAGAAGTGCCTCGTCTCACATGTCAAATGCTCCTCTTCTTCGTGGGATGATATTTAGAACCATAAAATTCTAGAGTTGGAAGGGACCCAAGGCAGGAATTGCTGCTGATTTCTTTTTAAATGACAATATATAAGCAGCTTCACCATAACATTTGCAAGTGTGGAACAAAAGTGTTCAGAAGCCCATAGAACATGGGTAGGCAAACTAAAGCCCGGGGGCTGGATCTGGCCCAACCGGCTTCTCAATGCGGCCCATGGACGGTCTGGGAATCAGCGTGTTTTTACATGAGTGTTTTTACATGTGTCCTTTTATTTAAAATGCACCTCTGGGTTAATTGTGGGGCATAGGAATTTGTTCATATTTTTTCCCCAAAATATAGTCTTGCCCCCCACAAAGTCTGAGGGACTGAGTGGACTGGCCCCCTGCTGAAAACGTTTGCTGACCCCTGCCATAGAACATATGTTGCAGGACAACACCGAGAACCACCCAGTTTGCAAAATTGAGGGTGAAAAGAGAGGCCTGAGACACAAAGCAGGTGATGGCTGTCCATGGAACCGAGGGCCACATTGCCAGGGGTAACCGCGCGATGGCCAATGACAGGGCCGTCTTAAGCAGGTCGGGCGCCCGGGCGCCGTGGTGCACAGATTGCTCCGGCGCCCCCGCCCCGCCCCGTTTCTTCCCGCGGCTGGTGGGCGGGCGCAGTGCGCAGCGTGGTTTCCGCACGGCTTTGCTGCGCAGCGCCCCCTGCCAACTGGGCGCCCCGGCGCCCAGCGCCACCCAGTCTACCCCTAGAGCTGGCCCTGGTCAATGACCACTGGGAGCCTGTTACGATTCAGGATTAATATGCAATGATAGCCACCAGAATGTCTTGTGGCCCAGAGATGGAAAGACGAAAAGGTCCCAATGGCAAGGACTGGCAAGATAAACGGATGGACTATGTTGAGATGGCGAAAATGACTGGAAAAATAAGAAATCAGGAAGACCAAGATTTTAATAAAGGCTGGAAGAAATTTATATTGTACTTGGAAGAGACCACTGTAAACAATTGGGCTATTTAACAGGATTTCAATAACACTTGTGAGGTAACAGAGACTTAAGGTATAAATGTTAAGTGGAATAAATGAAGGGCATAAAATATGCAGCTGGAAATGTTAAATATGGAACCCATGGAAGAGTGGAGGGGGGCCCAAGGCTGCAAGGGAATCTTGTATCTGGGTTGTGGGGTTGTTGTTGTTTTTTGGTTAATTATATTGGATTGAGAATGTTGGAAAAATCAATAAAATTTTCTTTTAAAAAAGGAAAGAAACAAAACAGGTGATGGCTGTCCATGGAGCTGAGTGCCACGTTGGCAGGGGCAAGCGCACAACGGCCAATGACCACTGGGAGCCAATTACGATTCAGGCTTAATAGATAAACTACTAGTGACTGTACAGGAGACCTGCTTGCATTTCACAGATTCATAGACGCACAGAACTGTAGGGACCCCAGGGGGACATCTAGCTCAACCCCCTGCAGTGCAGGAATCGGGGCTAAAGCATCCTTGGCAGATGGCTGTCCAACCTCTGCTTAAAAGCCTCCAAGGAAGGAGAGTCCCCCACCTTCCCTTGTGGGGCATGACTTGGGCCTCCCCTGGCACCCACCATGCAGCCAATGAAGCCGAAATCCAATTGGCCACAGAGGCTCACACTCATGGATGCTTGAGCTGAGATTCCTGCATGGCAGGGGGTTGGACTAGATGACCCTCGGGGTCCCTTCCAACTCTAGGATTCTAGGATTCATCCTGGGGTTCCTCCCCTCGCCCAGCCTACTGCCTTCAGTGTCTCCCCTCTCCCTGCTACAGTATTTTCCCATCTCTCCCAATGTCAGTTTGTAACCAGCCTCTTTCGCTCGGTCTGTGTTACTCTGTGCCACAATGAATACGCACAGTAATACTAGAGTAATAATTCGCGCTGGCAGGATCCTGCGGCCCCATCTGGGGCTGGTCTTCTGCTGTTGCTTTTTCACCTCTCTTGGGAGACTGTTGGCTCAAGGATCCCAAACAACACGGCTCTCCCAGAAGCTGCTCAGTTCAGGCATCAGCTGTCAAGACCCGCCCCAAATGGGATGGCTTCAGATCAGAAGAGGATTTGGGCAGGGGGGAGAGGGCTATGAATGGCTCTGAGCCAGGATGATGGCTCTGTTCAGCCTCCGCGGTCGAAGGCAGCAGCCATGCTTCTGAATTCTGGCTGCTGGAAACCGCAGGAGAGGAGAGTTGCTCAGATCCTGCTTTCGGGTTTTCCCATTGGGGCATCTGGTTGGCCCAATGGACTGGACTAGAAAGGCCATGGGCCAGATCCTGTGAGGCTTGTCTTACTGTCCCTTTGGCCTGCAATGCTGGCTGCAACCGGCAAAAGGAAGCCCTGGTGCATCTGGGCCTATGGTAAAAGTGCACAGCACTTTAAAACCCAGCAATTTTTATTTTGATCAGCTCTGCTGCAAATAACTACTGACCGCACTGCTACAAGCACCCCAGACTGGGATGAATTCTGGATGCGTTTTGCAATCCCAGAAGTTTTGTTTGTACTTGGTCACTTTATTCCTAGAATCAAAAAACTGTAGTTAGAACGGACCCCGGGGGGTCACACCCAGACCCACAAATACAGTATATAAACTTTATTTATCACCAGCCCTTCGCCCTAAGGTCCCAGGGTGAGCTATGACATCCAAGCACAATATTAAAAATAGTTTGCACCTTCCCGTCCCCAGAGATTCTGAATAACTAAAAATAAAATAAGTATCGGAGTCTGGATTTAAAATCCCACGGTCAAATCTCACCTCTAAGCTGACAGTAATGTCACAAAAAAAACCTGTTGCAGAAATGCAATCTTTCATCACCACATCTCCGCTTTTCTTCTTCTGAGGGGGTGGGAAATAATGGTTCTCTTGAATGCCGGCTACCATGCAGCTGTTAAATGCACAGGAAATCTCCCAGGGCAATGATGTTGCAAACTTATTTTTACAATGCTTTGAGGGGTGTACCAAAATATTTCCCAAGTACCTGCTTGTGTGGCTCCAAGGATGGCTGAATCACCTTGGAGGGTCTCTTTTGAAGCTGTGTCTGTTCATCCTTCACAGACAAACTGGGTTCCTCTCTGATTTATATGGCCAATGGTCTCTTCACTTCATTGTCGATCTGATTATTGGGTTAATAAAAATAAAATAGAAAAATTCCTTCCAGTAGCACCTTAGAGACCAACTAAGTTTGTCATTGGTATGAGCTTTCGTGTCTGAAGAAGTGTGCATGCACACAAAAGCTCATACCAATGACAAACTTAGTTGGTCTCTAAGGTGCTACTGGAAGGAATTTTTCTATTTTGTTTTTGTTTTGTTTTGACGGCAGACCAACACGGCTACCTACCTGTGATGATTGGGTTGTTTTTATTTTTATTAAAACGGAAAGCGTTATGCTGGTGGTTTTAGACTGTCTCAAGGCAAATATTTTAAAATGTAGTATTTAAACCAACAACTGGGAAACACTGGCCTGCGAGTGCTCCAGTTGGAGAACAGCCTTGACCAAAAGTGTCACGGGCTTTGAAGACACTCGAACTCAGGACACAAGGGAGAAATGTGCTAAGAGGAAGGCAGGCTTGGCAAATCCACACCGTGATCAACTCCCGCCCGGAAACCAATGTCCCCACTGTGGAAGGACGTGTGGATCCAGAATTGGCCTCCACAGTCACTTACGGACTCACTTTCACTTATGGAAGATAATCTTACTCGGCTACGAGGGATCGCCAAAGAAGAAGTATTTGATGTTTTATCTTGTGATTTTATCTTGTGAACCGCCCTGAGACCTGCAGGCATAGGGCAGTATACAAATTTAATAATTTAATAAGTAAGCACTGGGAACAATGCCACCACCAACATTGTTATTATTATTATTCATATAATAATAATAATTCATATAATATATATGATAGCCATGTTCAAATATATTAAAGGACGCCATATAGAGGAGGGTGAAAGGTTGTTTTCTGCTGCTCCAGAGAAGCGGACACAGAGCAATGGATTCAAACTACAAGAAAGAAGATTCCACCTAAACATTAGGAAGAACTTCCTGACAGTAAGAGCTGTTCGGCAGTGGAATTTGCTGCCAAGGAGTATGGTGGCGTCTCCTTCTTTGGAGGTCTTTAAGCAGAGGCTTGACAGGCATATGTCAAGAATGCTTTGATGGTGTTTCCTGCTTGGCAGGGGGTTGGACTGGATGGCCCTTGGGGTCTCTTCGAACTCTATGATTCTATATACCACCCTTCACCACAATATATCAGCGTGAGCCTTTCTGCACACCAACCACCAGCCGCTCGTCCAAGCCAGACCTGGTGCTTCTCAGGTCAAGCCATTGCCTGGACAGAGGGATTGCCTTGGCAAGCTTGCTGCCTCTTCCCCAGCACACGACAGGTCATGACTCGGGAGCCCAGCCGGCTGCAGGCCAAACAGGGAAAGTAAATATTAGCACTCAGTGACTACTGGGATGGTCCACGTGGAAGGAGGAAGGTCAGGAGAGGGGCACTCGGGTGCTCCTTGGACTTGGCTGTGGTTGTGCCTCTCCCTCCCTGGCCGCTTTCCTGGGCACTAGAAGGGAAGGAGCTGCCTGCTGCCAGCCTGGGCCTGCACCACATGCTGAGAGTCCAGGAGTCTGGAGAGGCAGCTGGCAGAGCCATGGATCTAGAATGCAGGGGATATAGAATCATAGACCTGTAGAGGGTCATCGAGAGGGCTGTCCCATGGAGGATGGAGCAAGCTTGCTTTCCTCCTGCTCCGGGGGGTAGGACTCGAACCCATGGCTTCAAGTTACTAGGAAGGAGATTCCGATTAAACACCAGGAAGAACTTTCCGACAGCAAGAGCTGTTCGCCAGTGGAACAGACTCCCACAAGAGGGGGGGGGGACTCTCCTTCCTCGGAGGGATTTAAGCAGAGGCTGGATGGCCATCTGTCCGGGATGCTTTAGTTGAGATTCCTGCAGTGCAGGGGGCTGGACTGGATGACCTTCAGGGTTCCCTTCTTGCGACTGGGGATTGGTGATGCTTGTTGTTGGATGTGACCCGTTGTTGGATAGGCCCTTTCCTACGCAGCTTGCACTGGCTGGACTTCTTGGCGTGGGTCAGAGTGAGCCCCATGTCCTGAAAGGCCCCTTCGTTGTGGCTCACCATGACCTGGCTGAGAATGTTAGAGGGGTGGGGAGGGCAGAGGCACTGGCAAGGGAGATGCCCTCCCTTCCTCCCTCCTTGCCAGCTGGGGACTGGGCTCCATCTCTGGCGCAGGCCAAAGGAAGCCAAGTGCTGCAACGTGGGATCGGGACCGGGTCCCTGGACCGGGAAGAAGCCCCTTCTCCCTTAACCCAGGGGCAGGGTGAGCTGCGAGGTGAGTGAAAACCACTCCGAGTATGCTCAGAGGCTTCCTCTCTGTAGTTAACTTTGCAGAGTCCCGTTTAGGTATGTGTCTGGGTGCGACCGTCTGGGGGCCGCATTGCCAGGCTGGGTGCACAAATCTGCATTAAATCTGCCTGTGGCCATTGGCATCAATAGGTGTCCCCAGGGAAATTAAGGTGGTGGGTGGCCAGCCACCCTAGAAGCAATATACATAGAGGGGGGGTGAGGGTTTGGCAGTCTCACAGCAAAACCAAACAACCGTGCTGGTACATCGCCCACCAAAGCCCCTTCCCTACACCCCCCCAATTCCAGGTTGGGATCCCCAGCCAAGGAAACCAGCCGCTCTGCCTGTCCAGACCACCACCCAATTTCTAAAGAGAAAAGTGGGCATGCTCATTCATAGAATTATAGAATGGTAGAGTTGGAAGGGTCCCCCAGGGGTCATCTAGTCCAACCCCCTGCAATGCAGGAATCTCAGCTAAAGATCTATGACCTCTGCTTAAAAAAAAAAACCTTTCCTGCCCTCTGGTTGACCCTAAACTCGCCGGGAGAGAAATCGCCCTCTGCCCATGTGCAGAGGCACCTCCCCTTTGCCCGCAGTTCCAGAGGAACGGGAGAGGGTGCGAGGTTTCGAGGGATCTGGCTGAGCGGGGCGAGGCGGGGTCTCCAGGGTGCCCTGCCTCGGAAGGGCTCCCCAGGGGCGTCCCTGGAGGCCCCCCGGAGAGCGCCTGTGGCCACGGGAGGGCGTCCTGAGCTCCTCGGCGCGCGCGTCTCCGGGCACGGCTGCTGGCACGGAGCCTCGGCCGTTTCTGCCCGGCGGGGGTGGAGGCAGCGCGGGCAGGGCAGCGGCGGCAGAGGACGGGCGCGCAGGAGCCGGGAGCGCCTTGCTGGCGAGACCCGCCCGCAAGCGAGCCGTCGAGGGCCATCCATTCCGGGGAAGCGGCTCGGTCAGTGTCCGGGGCGCCGCAGCGCGCCGTGCGCCCCGTCGAGGCTCCTCGCCATGGACGGGCAGCCGGCGCTGTGCGGCGTCGAGGCGGACGAAGAGGAGTCGGGGTCGCCCCACTACGACTACAGCCGCACCGTAGGGCAGCTGCGCGAGCCCGCGACACCCGGCCAGAGGACGCGGCGCCCCGGCGGGCCGGCCAACGGCTGCGCCCCGATCTACGCGGGACACGAGACGGCGGCGCAGAGGTACAACGCTCGTCTCCTGCAGGCCGGCTACGAGCCCGAGAGGTGAGCGGCGCTGGATTCGGGGTGGGGGTCGGGGTGAGGGGGGCTCCTGGGGAGGGGGAGCTAGTAGTCTCTCCTTCCCCACGACTGCTTTCCAAAGTCGCGCTCCAAGGGTCGCTCCCCACTAACCCGCGTTGACTAACTCCGGAACAAATCGCGGTGCTACTGAACTTCGGTTGTTGGCAAAAGGATCGTTTTCGTTTGGCAGGCGGAACTCAGACGTGCTGCGCACCTGCACCTGGGCACCAGGTGTGCGTCCACACGCGCGCTCAGCCCGGTTTTACCCCGCAGAGGTGGGCTCGGTGCTGAGTGGGGGCGACTGGCCCCAGGTCGCCCTTGGAGCGCACCAGCCGAAGGAGGGGGGCAGCCACCCCACCCCCGGTCGCTGCGCTTGCCGTGCCAGGAGAGACGCTCCCAGCCTGGGGTTTCTCTGCTTCTCCGAGGTCCCTGGCTGGCCCCACAGCCCTTGAGTGGCAGAGGTTAGTCGGGGATCGACTGGTGGACCTCTGGGTGGACCAAAGTAGATCAGCCAGGGTTTCTGACTTCCAGTGGCTCAAAACCATTTGACTGTGCCACAGGGGGTATATTTTTAGGGGCTGTTCATTGGTTTTAATTGAGTTTAATACTGTATTTTTGAGTTTAGCCACCCTGGGACGTCTTGAGGAAGAGAGTGTACAGTAAGGACCTGAATTCATAACATCAACAATAACAGTAGCAATAAGCTGGCTCTTCTGCCTCCCTACATTAACCAGCTGAAATGAATAAAGTTTGGCAGTGTGTGTTGAAAGGGACCCCCATGGGTCATCTAGTCCAACCCCCTGCAATGCAGGAGTCTCAACTAGATCATCCATGACAAATGGCCATCCAACCTCTGCTTAAAAACCTCCCAGGAAGGAGAGTTCACAACCTGCCAAGGGAGACCGTTCCACTGTCAAACAGCTCTTAGCATTGGAAAGTCTGTTCCATATGTTGAGTCGGAATCTCATTTCCTGTCCTTTGAATCCACTGGTTCAGATCCTTCCCTCTGGAGCAGAAGAAAACAAGCGTGCTCCATCATGTGGTCTCACCGCTACGCCTTCCCTTCTCCAGGCCCAACCCCAAGGGGGAGCTCCCTTTGGTCCTGATCCTCAAAACAAATCCCTGGGCTTAGAGAGCTTTCCTGGGCTTAGAGAGCCTTTGCTTCGAAAAGAAACAGGGTAGATGCTGCTGGAGACTCTGCACTCTGCCCCTGCCTCCCAAAATGCTCCTGGAATCCTCCTGGAGGTCCCAAGGAGGCCAAGGAGACATGTGCAACACCCCCCTCCACTGCCAAGCCAAGCCAAGAAGTGACCTGGGGGCACCCAGAACCTTGGGCAGCATCCTGCCTTGCACAGAGGCAGAGCTCAGCCCACCTGGCTCAGTATTTTCAGCATCAGCCTTCCATGGTCCCTAAATGTTGCAGGACTACAACTCCCATCACCCCAGCACAGCCTGCGGTCAGGGGGGATGGCTCAGGGATGCCAGAACATCTGGGGACCCATCTCGGCAGCAGCACTCTAGGATTTCAGGCAGGGGGCCATAACCACCAGCCCTGCCTGGAGACAGCAGCACCATTAGGCATTGAACCCGGGTCCGTCTCAGTGCAAAGGAAAGGGACCACTGACCTCCAGGGCCCCTCCCCAGTATCCTTGTGACGGCGCCCGGTCCCTGCTTCTCGCCCTGTAGGCTCCAGACATGCTGGTCTTTGAAGGCTGCCCCATTTATTGTCCACTGAATCGCCTGGGACACAACGGCAGGGAGAAGTCTTCACAGGCCAAAAGCCCCGTTGAAATAACCTGGCAAGCAGCTGACCTGTGGCCTCACCCAGCAGAGCCCTTCTTATGGGCTGGCAAATGCAGTGGCATCGCAACGGGGGGGGGTTCACCCCAGGGAGGGTGACAAGAAGGCACCCTGCGGGGTGCTTGC
This sequence comes from Zootoca vivipara, assembly GCF_965207765.1. NCBI lineage: Eukaryota > Metazoa > Chordata > Lepidosauria > Squamata > Lacertidae > Zootoca > Zootoca vivipara. The sequence continues at coordinate 71,357,617 of NC_142592.1, read as the reverse complement.
TCTGCCGCCCTGGTCCGGGCATGGCAGCATGATGGCTGCTTGCGCCGCCACCATAGAATCCTAGAGTTGGAAGAGACCACAAAGGCCATCCAGTCCAACCCCCTGCCGAGCGGGAAACACCATCAAAGCATTCTTGACATATGCGCTGTATGTAGTGACGCCGCATATGCGCTGTACCTAGCGGTTTGCCGCCGGTGCCGCTCGAGCGCTGTACGGACGGCGGTGGGATCCCTCCAACGCCTCTACAGCTGTGAACGGAGGATCCTGGCACCATCCGTACGGTGCTGGAGTGCCAGCACGGCAAACCACTATGTACAGCGCATGCGCGGCGTCGCTACGTGCAGCACATGCATCGTACGTAGCGATGCCGCACATGTGCCCTCTGTAGTGATGCCCCGCCCCAGGTGTCACGACGCTTGGGCACACACACACAGCTAGCCCTGCAAGGTAGGCCACTGTTATTCCCAACGGATGGTGAGCTGCCTGCAGCAGCTACAGGGGGGGGGTGGGGGTGGGTTCTGGCTGAAACTGGAATCACCTTGCAAGGGAAAGCTCTGCATGTGGCGTGGAGTGTGCGTTGGTCCCTGTGAACTTGTCTGGGCAATAGTAATAAAAATAATGATTATCGGTATGCCGTGTTTCCCCCAGACCAGGAACGAAGGCGGCCAGCACAAATCAAAACAACACAGATCAAATGGGGAAGGCTAAAATCATAATTTGAAATACAGTGGTATCTCGCTTTACAAACTTAATCCGTTCCAGGAGTCGGTTCTTAAACCGAAACCCTTCTTAAACCGAGGCACGCTTTCCCTATTGAGGCCTTCTGCCGCCGGTGCCCTTCCACCATTTGGATTCTGTTCTTAGACCGAGCTCAAGTTTGCAAACCGGGACACTACTTCCAGTTTTGTGGACTTTGTAAACCGAATCATTCGTAAACAGGACTGTTCTTAAACCAAGGTACCACTGTAGATGCTTAAAACCATGGAGCCACCTGGGATGAACAAAGACATTGGATTCTTATCTCATTATGCATGATCAAGCTTTCTTTAGCGCCTCAGCCCTTGCTCCCCCCCCCGCAGGACCAATTGCAGTCATCAGCAGTCGTTAACAGCCATCAACAGGTTTACCACTCCCATCAGCCCATCACCCATTCCCACCCACCCCCACCACCCTCTGTATATATATATAAGGGTCTGGCACTTCTGTTTCAAGTGTATCTGACGAAGTGTGCATGCACACGAAAGCTCATACCAAAACAAAAACTTAGTTGGTCTTTAAGGTGCTACTGAAGGAATTTTTTTATTTTACTGTAGATGCAATTAGACTATAATAGGATTCAAACAATAAAAAGACAGGTTGCTGACAGGAGAGAGGCCTCGTCCAGGAGAGGTCAAGAAGAGGGCGCATGAGGGGTAAGGTGACCTCGCAGGTAAACTGGTTCCCAGTTGTGATGGTGCCAACGAGCAAATCACTGGTCCAACCTGTTGACTGAAAGGCCAGCTGGTTCACCAGAAGGCAGATGCTCTTGTGGCTTCAGAGAGGGCGGGCATAGATAGGGTGGTGGCGCCAGAGGGAGGTGGTGTAGAGGCCTGGGCTGTGGAGGAATCGCAGCACCTTTCCAGGGGTGAGGATGCCCATAGGAGGGTGGGGGCACAAGCTCCGCAGCCAGGAACTGGGAATGACCCCAACGGGAGCAGAGGCTCCATGGCGCATCAGAAGGCTGCCTAAGCTGGGTGGGTGACGATTATGATTTAATTTCCCCGCAAGTGGCGCTCGAGTCTCCATCTGCTGCTCAGCAGAGACCCCGTGTGACCCCGGGGGTAGGAGCTCTTTTCGGACGGCTGCTCGGGGGGGCTAGTTATCTGCCTTTGGCCTAAAGTGTCTGAGCTCTTACGTAATGACTTTTAAAGGCTTAATATGAATTTGGCAGGGGCTCATCTCATCTGCGCAGCATCTGCTGGCGGTGGGGAGGGGGCAGGCGTTGGTGCATGGCCATTTCGCCCGGGTCTGGATGGGTTTTGCTGGTGGCACTTGTGCGCCAAATCAGAGGGGCTGAAACCCTATGCCTTAAACCAGTGGAAGGCAGGAAGCCCCCTTGGGCCAAGTCCAGTTGAGCTGCCTGAAGGATAGGGGCCCAGGTTTTTTTTTGAGAGCTCAGTAGGACCTGAAAGGGATGCTTGAGATCCGGTCTGCCCCATGGCGCCACTGCTGCAGAGCGTAGGGGCATGAGAAGAGCCTAGCTGCCGGATCTGGCCGCTGGCTCATCTCGTCCCGCATCCTGTTCTCGCAGGAGCCGGCCAGGTGTCTCTACTGGGAAACCTGCAATTGGAGCCTGAGCAGAAAAGCGCTTTCTCCCCTCCTGCCGTTTCCAGCAGCTGTTATTCAGGCGCATTGCTGCCTCTTCATGGGCATCATGGCGAGGAGCCACCCAGAGACCCTCCCCTCCCTTGAAGGAGGAGGAGAAGGCCTCTCTTCCAGCTGCCCTGCCTGGTCAAACCTGGTCTGCAGGGTTCCCGAGCTCCACAAAGCACAGAGAATAGCAGGAGAATTGACTCAGGCCGTCTATAGCACTCCGAGGTCTTCAGCTATTGTCTGTCGAAAGGTAGCTGAGGATGAAAGTGGCCCAGCTGGGCTGGCCTTGGGCTTGACCCATCGAGGGCAGACAAGTGGATTGGGTCCCAGTGTAGGAACACAGCTAGCGCTCCAGGGCTTCAGACGGGGGGGGGGGAGAGGTCTACTCCTAGCCCTGCCCGGAGGTGCTGCCATGGAGAACTGAAGCTGGGACCTTCTGCATACCTCCTATTATTATTATTATTATTATTATTATTATTATTATTATTATTACAGTATTATTATTAGGTAAAAGGTAAAGGGACCCCTGACCATTAGGTCCAGTCGTGACCGACTCTGGGGTTGCGGCGCTCATCTCGCATTATTGGCCGAGGGAGCCGGCGTATAGCTTCCAGGTCATGTGGCCAGCATGGCAAAGCCGCTTCTGGCAAACCAGAGCAGCACATGGAAACGCCGTTTACCTTCCCGCTGTAGCGGTTCCTATTTATCTACTTGCATTTTGACGTGCTTTTGAACTGCTAGGTTGGCAGGAGCTGGGACCGAGCAACGGGAGCTCACCCCGTCACAGGGATTCGAACCGCCCACCTTCTGATCAGCAAGCCCTAGGCTCAGTGGTTTAACCCACAGCGCCACCTGGGTCCCTATTATTATTATTATTTTCATCTAAAGATCACAGGGTGGTTCAATCCTGAGATAGCCTCCAGTATACACAGCAATCTATTCTCCATGAGGTCTGGCGACATGCCCAGCCCCCAAAGCATTCTAAGCAAGAATTTCCTTGCCCCCAAACAAGCCTTTTTTGGGGGGGGGCACTTAAGCTGTCGAATGCACAGTACACTTCAGCAACTTTGTAAAAAGCCCAGAATTTATTTGGAGCTGCGTAAATCGGTGAGGTCCAGTTCCTCGATGTCAGATGCTGCAATGCTGACAAGGCCCGTTTCCGGGTAGACCAACAGGAGCGCATGGATGCATAAGTGGGGAGGCAGAAAGAGAAGATCGACTGCCCAGAGGAAAAGTGCAATGCGCACATAGACTTACCAAGGCACACAAGCGCAAACACACGCTTGTTCTGGCTCTGCTTTCCGCACACATTAAGAGAACCAGGGCAGGGCATTTGCTTCTGTGGACCCCTCCGGAAATGCTCCCTACCTTTTTCTGGCGCAACCTTGCCCCGCAAAGCTGCTCCTGGCTATTTCTGCCGCAGGATAGAGGAGTGACGTTGGAGACCTTAATCTCCGCGGAAGCAAATGCTGCTAATTGTGGCCTGGCTGCGATGGGCTGAGCACAGCCAGCAGGGAAGAGGCATGTCCGGGGCGGCCAAGGTGGGGCACCTCCCTCTTCCCATGCCCCCTGACCTCTGGGCTGCTGGGAGGGCTTCAGTTCCCTGCCCATAGACTGCCTGACTTGGGCTGGTTCTCTGGCTGACTTGGGAAAATGCTCACCAAGCCCAGTTCTTCCAGGACAGGAGAGTCCAGGCTTTTGGTCTTGCTCCAGAAGGACGTGGCAACTTCCGATTCACTCCCTTGATCTTGTGAACAAATTTCTCTCTCTTTTTTTTTAAAGATACTGCATTGTATTGGATAACTACATTAGTATATAAATCTTAGATTTCTAAATAATTTCACTATATATAAGATAAGGTCTATATCACTCTAAGAATATTTATTGGAAGATTACTTTTTCTTTTTCCATTCTCCTTTGTATGTATGATTTTTTCTGTTTGTTTTTTATGTATTTTTTTTGCTAATGGTAATAAAAAAAAAATAGGGCGGTCCTTGGAGATCAGGGAGCGCCTCGCCTCCCTTCTCCCAATTTGGACCAGGCATCTTCCAGTCCCTTCAGATCCCAAGCAGTTTACCTCCCCCCCCCCTGCGCCCCAAAGTGGTGTCCCGTCAGGGCTTGGGGCCCCACAGGGAGTTATCCGGCGTGCCCCACGGAGATCAGGTCAAAGGAGGGAACCATAGCTGCCAAGTTATCCCTTTTTTTCAGGGATTTTCCATTATGCTGAATAGGCTTCCTCGCGAGAAAAGGGAAAACTTGGCAGCTATGGAGGGAACTAGCGGCGTGACCAGCCAGGTTGCCTCTATAGTAATAGGCCAGCAGGAACTTAGCTGCAATCCCTGCATTGCAGGGGGTTGGACTAGATGACCCCTGGAGGTATCTCCCAACTCTACAGCTCTGCGATTCTGTGAGCTGTGCTGCAAAAGTTTCCAGGTAAAACAGAAGCACCTTCAAGATTTGCCCACGTTTAAGATTTCTTCGTTTTGCATCTGATACGCGTCTCAGAATTTGAACAGTTTGGACTGGATTTGGTCCGGCTTTTGGGTAAGGTGGGTGAGCTCAGAAACTGTCAAATCCCATCAAATGCCTGTCAATTGTCAGTCAAAAGCAATAATCCCAAACGCCACCTAGTGTTAAATAACAGTGTGTCCATTGCACACGCATTTGGCAAATATTTGGCAAACAAAATCAAGGAAGCATCTGAGAGAGGAGGCCTTGTGGTAATGGGTGACTGGCCTCGCATAGATTGGCTCCCCCAGGAGGCAGCAATGATCCCCAACTGGGACGGCTTTAAAACAGGATTAGACCAATTCACAAGAAGGGAGGGATACCAATGGCTCCTGGCCCGAATGGCTCTGCTCTGACCTCCAAGGTCAGAGGAAGCGCTGCTTCTGAGGAGGGGAGAGTGTGGCTCTTGTGCTCGGATCCTGCTTGTGGGTTTATCATCATGGGCATCTGGTGGGCCCCTGTGAGAAGAGGATGCCCGACTAGGTGATCCAGCAGCCTCTTCTCAAGCGGGTGCCTGGCAGGGAACGAGGGCGGGCTAGCTGGCTGGCAGGCTCACCCACCTCTGCTGCCGTCAGAGAGGCTTCCTTCCCCGGCACGAAAACAAGGCTAGCTGCCATGGGGCTGTTTTCCTGCCCGCTTCTCCTGGGGCATAATTAACTGTGCCAGGCTGCTCTGGGCACTGGGGAGCTGCCTGCCTCCAGCTGTACACAAGGCTCAGCCGCGGGCGCAGGCTGGCAGGGGAGCCTGAACAGGGAAACACTCTTTCTGCTCCTGCAGTGTGAGAGGAGGGCTGGAGAAGCTGAGAAGAGCCTGCTGGATCAGGCCAAAGGGCTCTCACCCTGGGAAATCTGTATAATAAATAATAATAATAATAAATTTTTATTTATACCCCGCCCTCCCCAGTCAAAAACCGGGCTCAGGGCGGCTCACACTGACAAGACCACAATAAAACATAAAAACAATTAATTAAAATACAGTATTAAAATTTAAAATGCAGCCTCGTTTCAAGTAGCCTATAAATCCAGGCCATGAGGGAGGAAAACACAGGGGTCAGGCTAAGTCCAACCTAAAGGCCAGGCGGAACAGCTCTGTCTTGCAGGCCCTGCGGAAAGATGACAGATCCCGCAGGGCCCTGGTCTCCTGGGAAAGAGCGTTCCACCAAGTTGGGGCCAATACTGAAAAGGCCCTGGCCCTAGTAGAGGCCAATCTAGCCATCTTATGGCTCGGGATCTCCAGAATATTGTTGTTTGTGGACCTTAAGGTCCTACGCGGGGCATACCAGGAGAGGCGGTCCTGTAGGTACGAGGGTCCCAAGCCGCATAGGGCTTTAAAGGTCAAAACCAGCACCTTAAACCTGATCCTGTACTCCACTGGGAGCCAGTGCAGTGTGTGCAAGATTTGAGCACAAAAGCAAAGCTCTCTCCCCCCCCCCAGCGATTTCTGGCATTCAGAAGCGTTGCTCAGTTCGGCTGTGGAAGCAGAGCCGAGCCACCAATAGCCTCTCTCCTCCTCCCTGGATTGGTACAACCCTCCTTTGAAGCCACCCAAGTTGGTGGCCATCCCTGCCTCCTGTGGGAGGGAGTTCCACAGTTTAACAGTGCGTGTGATTTGTGCCATGTGCAGGTCGGCCCCGAGCGACACCTCATTGGTTCTTTGGGAGGAAAAGCAGCCCGGGGGTGGGGGCACAGACAAGGCGTTGGCCTCCTGGTTCGTGGATCCTAGCCATCACGGCTGGGCTAAGCCTCCCCCGCAGGAGGAAGCAATGTTTCTGAACGCCAGTTGCTGGAAAGGACAGGAGGGGTGAGTTACTATTGTGCTCAAATCCTGCTTCTGGGCCTCCCATAATGGGCACCTGGCTTGCCAGTGTGGGAACAGGATGCTGGACTAGATGGGCCTGATCCGGCAGGGTTTTCCTTGTGTTCTTATGGAACCTCCAGGGCCAGAGGCAGTCTATCTTGATCCCTAGGTTTCCCTGGAGGTCTTTGGCCACTGGGGTGACTGGATGGGCTGATCAAGCGGCAAACTCTTCTCATATGTGGGTGTGACCTGGCCAGGTGGGCTCTCCCTCTTTCCTCCTCCCTAAAAACTGTGCCTAAAGGGAAGGGGTGAGACAACCCTCTTGAATGCCAGATCAAGGCCCACAACCAGATTCTGCCAGCTGCGAGCCTGCACCCGGGGCCTGAGAAGGTGGCTGCCTTTCCTCCTGGCTCTCCTGGACCTTGTAAGACCCGCCTGGCTTGCGGAAGGCAAGAGGGCGGAGATCCAGTTACCATCATTCTTGAAGATTAAAGAGGCGATCTCGTAGGTAAACTGGTCCCAAGGGCTTGATATACTAACCTTGGCCCGGTAGCAGCCAGCGCAGATCTCTGAGCGCAGGTGTTACAGACTGAGGAGACCTCGCTGCTGTCAGCAATCAGGCTGCAGCAGCATTCTGTGTTCGCTGCAAGGAGGTGCGAGGGCAGCCCTACACAGAGAACAAAGGAAACCACCTCAGGCTGAGGCATCATTCAGAAGACGCCGTGCGTGTCTCCTGGCGAAGCTGTTATCCTGACTCCCACGATACATTTGACGAAGGGGAGAGAGGAGAGTCCAGGAAAGTTGATGCCGCAATAAATTGCACCATTGTCCCAAGAGGGACGGCTTTGTCGTTCTTCCTGCCAAAGACTCAAAGACAGGCAAACGGAAAGGATCCGTTTCTGCAGGCAAAGTGCTGCCCCCTGGAGCAGAGATCTCTGCCCAGCAAGCATCTTGCCAGAGGAGAACGGATTCAACAAAAGGCTCCGGTGATCCCAGGGTCCTCAGAGGAGGCTGCCTGCTCCGTCTCTGCGTGATTCACCGTTCTGGGCTGGCCTCCCTGGCCTGTCCCACCCAGGCTGCGCTTGGCGCAGATGATTCTGCTGTTTCCTTGGAGCGGGTGAAACTGGCTCATTTGGCCGATTGCTCCCCTTGTTATCTGAAGAAGCCATGCCCAGGTTGGTGACACACACAGAGACACAACGGGGTGATGGTGAACTCCTCTGAGAGAGAGTAATTCTCAATGTAGCCTTTTTTGGGGGGTGCAAGGTGGGGGGACGGACGAACACACAGCTTCACTTTAAATTGGGAAACAAAAGAAGCAAAAATTCAACCCTGGCTCAGGTCATTCATTCATTCAAGGATTTACCCAATCCTGCCTTTTTACAAGTGTTTCAAGGCAGCTAAGAATAAGGAACAAAAACCACCTCACAGCACAATATTAAACATAAGGGAAGTAGCAGCAAGTCAGCGCTCTGGGAGGAGGGAACTGGCGGCCATGAATACAATTATCTAGTTTGAAAGTCGGGATGAACCTCATTAAAAGGAAACATTAGAAAAGATTTACCATGGGGGGGTAACCCCCCCTCGCCATTCTGCACGCTTAAACTGTGGGTCACAATGGAGTCCCCAGCAAGAGCTTCAGTAAAGGGAGGGGCCCAGAGCAAAGCTGGAGGATATAAATGAGGAAACCATAAAAATGACCAGCGAAGCTTTGCAAACTCTTTCCCCGTCCCACCTCCACCCTTTAAAGGAACCTTTTAGTCCAGAAAAAAGGTGAGGAAGGCAGTGGAAGGCTGACTGAGGAGGGTGGCCTGCAAGGGAGGCCTTGTGATGGCTTGGCCTAGGGGGTTCTGGGGTGTACCTGCTCTGTCCCTGGCCCCAATCCTGCTCTTGCAGCAGCGGCAGCAGCAGCAACTTGCTCTGTGGAAATCAAACCTGGAACATTTCTCCACCTTGTGTTTCCATGCCCTGCTTATTTCAGGTTGCCAGCCATAAAGAGCCATACAATTGTAGAGTTGGACGGGAGCCCTGAGGGTCATCTAGTCCAACCCCCTGCAATGCAGAGACCACAACCAAAGCATTCCTGGCAGATGGCTACCCAACCTCTGCTTAAAAGCCTCCAGCATCCCCTTCTGAAACAGCAGCCCTGCAGAGGCGACTCTTAATCTCAGGGACGTGGGTTCGAGACCCGCTTTGGGCAAAAGATCCCTGCATTGCAGAGGGTTGGACGAATAAGAATGACATTTTTTATTTATTTATACCCCACCCTCCCCGGCCAAGGCTAGGTGAGCCTCGGGTCCCTTCCAGCTCTATGATCATGAAATTTCGCTCTCCAGTGACTGGGCAATTGCAGCTGGTGGGACTCAGTGCAAGTGGGCCTGAGGTTCCCCGTCTGGCCACTGGAGGGCAGCAGAGGCGTCCTCTTTTGCTTGTCCTGCTATGGACTTTGGGGTGCCCCCCCCCGACATGGTTGGCATTCCTGGGGCATGGAGAACGGGCGCAGCACTCAAGGAGCTGCGAGAGGCAGCTTCTCGCCTCTGCAAGTCTTCAGGTGCCAGCTGTCCATTTCAGAGCCTGCAGAGCTCCTACTGGGCCAACTTCAAGGGGTTATTTACTCCTGGTATATGAAGCCCTTACCAACTCAGGACCAGTCTAGCCCACCAGCGCCTGCTTGACCATCTGTAGAACTGGCCCTTACAGGTGCCACACAAAAACCCGCTCCGCATTTGTAAGAGCGCAAACCTTTCTTCAAGAAAGAAGATTCCACCTAAACATTAGGAAGAACTTCCTGACAGTAAGAGCTGTTCGACAGTGGAATTTGCTACCAATGAGTGTGGTGGAGTCTCCTTCTTTGGAGGTCTTTAAGCAGAGGCTTGACAGGCATATGTCAAGAATGCTTTGATGGTGCTTCCTGCTCGGCAGGGGGTTGGACTGGATGGCCCTTGTGGTCTCTTCCAACTCTACGATTCTATGATTCTATTATTCTTTCTTGCGGTGGGATCTGCACTTTGGAACTCCCTGTCTATGGATACCAGGCAGGCACTGTCAGAAGGTTCATGTATGCTGGCTACAAACCTGTTATGTTTTTAATATTTTAATATTTTGCTAAGGACAAAAATGAGAGAAAAACATGTGATCAAAGCCCTCTACAGTGGTACGTCTGGTTAAGAACTTAATTCGTTCCGGAGGTCCGTTCTTGACCTAAAACTGTTCTTAACCTGAAGCACCACTTTAGCTAATGGGGCCTCCCGCTGCCGCCGCCGCACCACCGGAGCACGATTTCTGTTCTCATCCTGAAGCAAAGTTCTTAACCTGAGGTACTATTTCAGGGTTAGTGGAGTCTGTAACCTGAAGCGTTTGTAACCCAAGTTACCACTGTGTTCGGAGCAGGAACTGTCCTGTAAATGAGGTACAGTTCAGAGGTTGCTCATTGATATGGCTGCAGCAATAAGGAGGGGAGACATTGCAAGGTAAAGGTAAAGGGACCCCTGACCATTAGGTCCAGTCGCGGACGACTCTGGGGTTGCGGCACTCATCTCGCTTTACTGGCCGACGGAGACGGTGTACAGCTTCCGGGTCATGTGGCCAGCATGACAAAGCCGCTTCTGGCGAACCAGAGCAGTGCACGGAAACACTGTTTACCTTCCCGCTGGAGTGGTACCTATTTATCTACTTGCACTTTGCTGTTGGCACTTTGCACTTGCACAACTGCTAGGTTGGCAGGAGCTGGGACCGAGCAACGGGAGCTCACCCCGTCGCGGGGATTCGAACCGCCGACCTTCTGATTGGCAAGCCCTAGCTAGGCTCTGTGGTTTAAGGGAAGCTGTTAATCAATATTGCAGGAGACCCTGAGCAAACATGCCGGGAGGGGCATGTGCTGCTGTTTTTAACCCACTGTCTGCATAGGGCTTGCCCCCTAATCATCCTGCCAGATGCAATCCTTCCAGGAAAGACAGGGTACCACTCCATTCTGCCCTGGTCAGACTTCACCAAGACTCCTGCATCCAGGCCTGGGCACTATGAGCGTAGCCAGGGGGATGCAGGAGGTCAGTTGACCCCCATCAAGTAAATAAATAAATAAAGTACTTAACAAATTGACCAACTGCATCGCGGATAACTCAGTTCTGCCCCTACAATAGAGCCTGCCCCCTTAAAATAAATCCTGGCTATAGGTAAAAAGGTAAAGGACCCCTGGACGGTTAAGTCCAGTCCAAGGCGACAACGGGGTTGCAGCGCTCATCTCGCTTCAGGCCAAGGGAGCCGGTGTTTGTCCACAGGCAGCTTTCTGGTTCATGTGGCCAGCGTGACTAAACCGCTTCTGGCGCCAACGGGACACCATGACGGAAACTAGAGGACACGGAAACGCCGTTTACCTTCCCGCCACAGCGGTACCTATTTATCTACTTGCACTGGTGTGCTTTCGAACTGCTAGGTTGGCAGGAGCTGGGACCGAGCAACGGGAGCTCACCCTGTTGTTGTTGTTTAGTCGTTTAGTTGTGTCCGACTCTTTGTGACCCCATGGACCATAGCACGCCAGGCACTCCTGTCTTGCACTGCCTCCCGCAGTTTGGTCAAACTCATGTTCGTAGCTTCGAGAACACTGTCCAACCATCTCGTCCTCTGTCGTCCCCTTCTCCTTGTGCCCTCCATCTTTCCCAACATCAAGGTCTTTTCCAAGGATTCTTCTCTTCTCATGAGGTGGCCAAAGTATTGGAGCCTCAGCTTCACGATCTGTCCTTCCAGGGAGCACTCAGGACTGATTTCCTTAAGAATGGATAGGTTTGATCTTCTTGCAGTCCATGGGACTCTCAAGAGTCTCCTCCAGCACCATAATTCAAAAGCATCAATTCTTCGGCGATCAGCCTTCTTTATGGTCCAGCTCTCACTTCCATACATCACTACTGTTGCAGGGATTCAAACCACTGACCTTTCGATCGGCAAGCCCCAGAGGCTCTGTGGTTTAGACCACAGCGCCACCTGCATCCCCTATGCGCATGCTGGGCGCCACAATTTAAGAAGGATACAGTATTGACAAGCTGGAAGGTGTGCAGAAGACAGCTGAGATGATTCTGGGTCTGGAAACCAAGCCTGATGAGGAACGGTTGAAGGAGCCGAGTATGTTTAGCTTGGAGGAGTCTGATAAGTGACATGATGACCTTCTTCAAATATTTGTAGAGCTGTCCCATGGAAGATGCTGCGGAAGGGAGGACCCAAACCAACAGATCCAAATGATGAACGAGATTCCAACCAACCCTGGTGAGAGATGTTTTACCGTAGAATGGACTCCCTTTGAAGGTGGTGGACGCTCCTTCCTTGGAGGTTTTTAAGCAGCGGTTGGATCCTGGAGCTGAGATTCCTGCCTTGTAGGGGGCTGGACTAGGTGACCCTTGGGGTATTTTGTGATTCTATGATTGCAGAAAGACTTTTCTTGGCATGCAAACGGTATACCTGAAGGAGCGTCTCCACCCCAATCGCTCAGCCCAGGCACTGAGGTCCAGCTCTGAGGGCCTTCTGGCGGTTCCCTCCCTGCGAGAAGCGAGGTTACAGGGAACTAGGCAGAGGGCCTTCTTGGTGGTGGCGCCCACCCTGTGGAATGCGCTCCCTTCAGATGTCAAGGAGATAAAGAACTATCTGACTTTTAGAAATAAATAAAAAAATTGTCCAGTAGCACCTTAGAGACCAAGTTAGTTCTGGGTATAAGCATTGCACTGATATCTGAAGAAGTGTGCATGCACACGAAAGCTTATACCCAGAATAAATTTAGTTGGTCTCTATGGTGCTACTGGACAATTTCTTTCTTCATTTCGACTGCGTCAGACGAAGACGGCTACCTGCCTGGATCTAGAATCATGACTTTTAGAAGACATCTGAAGGCAGCCCTGTTTACGGAAGTTTTTAATGTTTGAAGTGTTTTATTCTGTTTTTCATGTTCTGCTGAAAGCTACCCAGAGTGGCTGGGGAAACCCAGCCAGATGGAAAGTATAAATAATAAATTACTGTATTATTATTTCCCCCAAGCAGAGCCAGGCATTCAAGACAGAAGTTGAGGCAAGGCCCTGGAGCAGGAGGAGCGCAAATCGCTCTCCCTCTGTATTGATTCCGCTGCCGCCTCCCTTTGGCCATTGACCCATGAACCCCGAAATGTAGTTTGATATGGTTCTGCTGAACTGGCAAATGGACCCTTGGTGCCTTTTGTCTTGGGGGGATGGCAGAGTACAACAGCCTTAGGCAGGGAGGCCAAATCTCCAATTCCTGGCCAACACTCCAGAGTCCAGCTCCATTCCAAAAGCGGCTTTCAGCGCCAGGGCTCACCTCAAGAAGGAAAGAAAGAGAACAGCCTCTGAGGATGCACAGAGTGCCCACAATGAGTACACACAGCCAGGCCATGCACTCTGGCAGTTGTGGCTTCTAGGGAGGGCTCTACCTGCATTAAGAAGCAGTGCCTCCCTTTGCAGGATCAAGCCCCTTTGACAAGGAGCCGGGAGCTCCCCGGCTCCTTTTGTGTGGGGTGCTGAGCCCAGGAGCGGCTGGCCCGAGGACCAGGCACGCAACCTGCCTGCCCCGACTTCTCCCTCGAACTCCAGACTCTGCTTGGGGGACCTGTTTGAAATGAAACTCCTGGGAGGGAGAAAGATTGTTTTCTGCTGCTCCAGAGAAGCGGACACGGAGCAATGGATTCAAACTTCAAGAAAGAAGATTCCACCTCAACATTAGGAAGAACTTCCTGACAGTAAGAGCTGTTCGACAGTGGAATTTGCTGCCAAGGAGTGTGGTGGAGTCTCCTTCTCTGGAGGTCTTTAAGCAGAGGCTTGACAGGCATATGTCAAAAATGCTTTGATGGTGTTTCCTGCTTGGCAGGGGGTTGGACTGGATGGCCCTTGTGGTCTCTTCCAACTCTATGATTCTATGATTCTATTCTGTGTTTGCAAGCCAAGAACAACCTTGTGCTTTGGACCTGAACCAGCTTTTCCTGGCTGGAGAAAGAAGAAGCGTGCGATGGCGGTTTGGTCGGGAAGGTCAGGGCAGCCCAGGAACAGGAAGCCTCTCCCCAAAAGAACCATCGTGATTTGCAAGTTTGAAATGGAAATTAAATGCAAACCACTCGGGCAGAATTTGCACGCCGGATTTATTTCACTTCCTCTGATATTTCCATATGGATGGAAAGGAGTCAGGGGGAAGAGCTGGCTCGAGTCACGGGTTCGAGATCTGAGTCCCAAGGTTTTTCTCTGCCCCCCGTGGTTTTCTCTGTTCCTTCCTTTGCAGTCAGGCTGAGGCTGGTTTCCTTGACCACAGGAGCCGAGCTGCCTTCTGCTACCAGGCCATCAGGTTGGGCTGCAGTGAGTGCAGGATGCTGCAGCAAAATTGCTGACAGGGCGAGGCCTGTCCAGCACAGAACACCTGGGCTGCCCAGATTGGTTGCCCATTTGCTACCCCAGATGTGCCCACGCGGCTGCTAAAATTGGTGGAGCTGGCCTTGCTACAGGTGCCCCATAACCCCCGTCCTCATTTGTCAGAACTCAGTCGCCTCCCCTTTGGAACTCCCTGCCTATTGAGATCAAGCACCATAGGCCTTTTGGCACCTGCTGAAAGCATTCTTGTTTAGACAAGGCCATCAAGATGTTTAGAAACTTGATGCAAGGTTTAATCTACTTTTAGCCTATTATTAGTTTAACTTTTGAAAAGTTTTAAAATAACTGCTGTGAACTTTTCTTACAGATACTTTTATTATCTTTTTCGGAAGCCGCCCGAGTCCCCCGCCCCCACACCTTAAAGTCAAGAGGTGTATAAATTTTACAGAACAAGTAATAAATTGATCCACCCAGCTCAGTAGTGCCTACTCTGACTGGCAGTGGATTTTTCCAGCAGGGAATTTCCCCCAGCCCTGCCTGGAGATCCCCTGCCGCTGGGGATTGCATGTGGGGGCCTTCTGCATGCGGGGCAGGTGTCCTCTCCCTGAGCCATGGCCCTTTGCAAAGGGCGGCCCGGATCCTGCTTGCGGGTCTACCAGAATGGGCCTCTTGCTTGGCGACTTTGAGAACAGGATGTTGGACTAGAGGGGCCACTGACCGGATCCAGCCTGGGGGTCTTCGGATGTCTGTAAATGAAATTAAAGGGATTCTTGAATGGCAGCAAGTTCTGAAATCATGTGAGGAAGGAATTTAGCTGCAGAGGAAGAGAGTCTAGAATAATTCAGCACCTCGTGGTCAATTAGGCCAATTAACCGCACTGAGATCCGGGCCTCTCCAAAAGCGCATGACTTGAGTGCAGGAAAGCATAATAATAATCACAAGAACCCTCATAGAACCATAAAATTGTAGAGTTGGAAGGGAGCACCAAGGGTCATCTAGTCCAACCCCCTGCAATGCAGGAATCTCTGCTAAAGCATCCATGGCAGACAGCCTTCCAACCTCTGCTTAAAAACCTCCAAGGAAGGAGAGGCCACCACTTTGCAAGGGAGACTTTCGAGCAGCTCTTACCGTCTGAAAGTCCCCCCCCCCCAACGTTTAGTCGGAATATCCTTTCTTGTAACTTGAAGCCATGGGTTTGAGTCCTACCCTCCACAGCAGGAGAGAACAAGCTTGCTCCGTCCTCCACCCGATATTAGATGATGGCTACCGTATCGTTTCCCAATAATATTAAAGAGACTCTCCCGGCAGTTGTCATGGCTTCTGGGGAATGAAGGTCAACCCTATTATCAGATGGGGGGGGAGGGGGCAGCCATGCAAATCCATTGCAGCAAAACAACAAAGCGTATTTTCGGCACCCGAAACCCTGAGGGTACAGTCCAAATCATCAAGCTGTCCACAAAGGGGGGGGGAGGGGTGATCAATGGCCACGAAATGCCATTGTGTGGCACCGCCTGAAAACAGCATGCCTTTTTTTTTAAAAAAAGAAAAAGCATTTCTATACTTGATTAGGGACGCGGGTGGCACTGTGGGTTAAACCACAGAGCCTAGGGCTTGCTGATCGGAAGGTCGGTGGTTCGAATCCCTGCGACGGGGTGAGCTCCTGTTGCTTGGTCCCAGCTCCTGCCAACCTAGCAGTTCGAAAGCACATCAAAGTGCAAGTAGATAAATAGGGACCGCTACAGCGGGAAGGTAAACGGTGTTTCTGTGCGCTGCTCTGGTTCACCAGAAGTGGCTTTGTCATGCTGGCCACATGATCTGGAAGCTGTACGCCGGCTCCCTCGGCCAATAACGCGAGATGAGCGCCGCAACCCCAGAGTCGGTCATGACTGGACTTAACTGTCAGGGGTCCCGTTACCTTTAAACTTGATTATTTATTTATTTGATTCTTAAGATTTACATACGACTTGTTTTTAAAAAGGCCCAACAACCTCAAAGTGGTTTTCCAAATGAATAAAACAATTAAATTATCTGTAGGGTTTTTTTTAATAGAAAAAAGCCAACTATTTTAAACATTCCAAAGATTAAAATCAGCAACAAACTAAAAAGAGACCCATGTTCCAGGTATCTGAGTGGGCTTTCCTAAATAAAAATGTCTTCAGCAGGCTCCTGCCCCTTTGGAGGGGAGGCAATCCTGGAAACTTCCCCAAATCCCAAATCTGAGAGCTGCTCACCCACAGAGTTTCTTATCTTATCAGATACTCTGTTCTCTGGAACAGAGAAATCAATGTGAAGGCCATCGACTTATTTATTAAGAGGGCCTTCTCGGTAGTGGCGCCCACCCTGTGGAACGCCCTCCCATCAGATGTCAAAGAAATAAACAAGTACTGCACCGTATTTTTCCGTCTATAAGACACCCCATGTATAAGACGCCCCCTATTTTGGGGGACAAAGATTTAAGAAAATGGGGGGAGATATATCCATGTATAAGATGCCCCCCTAATTTTTGACATTATTTTTAAGGGGGGAAACCTAGTCTTAAACACGGAAAAATACGGTATATGACATTTAGAAGACATCTGAAGGCAGCCCTGTTTGTTGTTGTTTAGTCGTTTAGTCGTGTCCGACTCTTCGTGACCCCATGGACCATAGCACGCCAGGCACTCCTGTCTTCCACTGCCTCCCGCAGTTTGGTCAAACTCATGTTCGTAGCTTCGAGAACACTGTCCAACCAGTGGGAGTTTACTATAGATCCCCAAGCCAAACTGAGGACACAGATGAGGCCTTCCTGGAACAGATGACCAAGCATTCAAAAGGAAGTGAGATAGTAGTAATGGGGGATTTCAACTATCCTGATATTTGTTGGATGTCAAACTCAGCCAAGAGCTTAAGGTCGAACAGATTCCTCACCGGCCTTGCAGACAATTTCAGTGTCCAGAAAGTGGGAGAAGCAACAAGAGGATCAGCTATTTTAGGTCTGGTCCTAACCAATAGTGATGACCTGGTTAGTGGGGTAGAAGAGGCAGGATCATTAGGTGGGAGCGATCATGCTCTTCTGGAGTTTATTATTCAGAGGAAAGGAGCAACCAATCATACTAAGACTCAAATTTTAGACTTTAAGAAAGCCGACTTCAGAAAACTTAGGGAAACGCTGGGTGAGATCCCATGGACAGAAATACTAAAAGAGAAGGGAGTTCATGATGGTTGGGAGTTTGTTAAAAGGGAGATATTAAAAGCACAACTTCAGGCAATACCAATGAGACGGAAACATGGAAGGTGCCTAAAGAACCCAGGGTGGCTATCTAAAGAACTTTTAACTGAGTTAAGAAAATGGAAAAAGGGGGAAATCACCAGAGAGGAATTCAAACATATAGCCAGCACGTGTAGAGACAAAGTCAGAAAAGCTAAAGCACAGAATGAACTCAGGCTCGCCAGAGAGGTTAAAAGCAACAAAAAGGGCTTTTATGGGTATGTCCGTAGCAAAAGGAAGAACAAGGAAACAGTGGGGTCACTTAGAGGAGAAGATGGTGAAATGCAAACAGGGGACAGAGAAAGGGCAGAACTCCTCAATGCCTTCTTTGCCTCAGTCTTCTCCAAGAAAGAAAACCCTGAAGAATATGGAGCAGATGATTCAGCAGGGGAAACATAGCCCAGAATAAGTAAGGAGGTAGTACAAGAATACTTGGCTAGTTTAGATGTATTCAAGTCTCCAGGGCCAGATGAACTACATCCAAGAGTATTAAAAGAACTGGCAGAGGTGATTTCAGAACCACTGGCAATAATCCTTGATAATTCCTGGAGAACAGGCGAAGTTCCAGCAGACTGGAGGAGGGCAAATGTTGTCCCTATTTTCAAAAAGGGGGAAAGGGAGGACCCAATTACCGCCCAGTCAGCCTGACATCAATACCAGGAAAGATTTGAATCTAGAGCAGATCATTAAGCAAATGGTCTGTGAGCACCTAGAAAGGAATGCTGTGATCACTAAAAGTCAGCATGGGTTTCTGAAAAATAAGTCATGGCAGACTAATCTGAGATGTAAAAGATTTGGATCATCATAAAAGATGTAGGAGGAAATGATTATAGCCTATAGCCTATCTTGATTTCAGCAAGGCCTTTGACAAGGTGCCCCATGATATTCTTGTAAAGAAGCTGGTAAAATGTGGGCTAGACAATGCTACCATTCAGTGGATTTGTAACTGGCTGGCTGACCGAACCCAAAGGGTGCTCATCAATGGCTCCTCCTCATCCTGGAGAGTAGTGACTAGTGGGGTGCCACAGGGTTCTGTCTTGGGCCCAGTCTTATTCAACATCTTTATCAATGACTTGGATGATGTGCTTGAGGGCATCCTGAGCAAGTTTGCAGATGACACCAAATTGGGAGGGGTGGCTAATACCCCAGAGGACAGGATCACACTTCAAAATGACCTTAACAGATTAGACAACTGGGCCAAAGCAAACAAGATGAATTTTAACAAGGAGAAATGTAAAGTACTACACTTGGGCAGAAGTGGACACGGAGCAATGGATTCAAACTACAAGAAAGAAGATTCCACCTAAAAATGAAAGATACAAAAAGCAGGTGGCTCAGTGTCCTGGGTTCGAGTCCCATGGTGGGCAGCTTCCAGCTCCCCAATCCTAGGATTCATTCGGGAGCTGCCTGCCCATTGACCCCAGTTAAAACCAGCGTCGCTCCGACGATTCGGGTTCTCAGAGGTGGCCCTGAAGTCCTTGGCTGGTTCCCCACCTTTGGATGCCGAAGAGCTTTCCTTTGCTTGTCAGCCTGTCTGCTTTTGCCCAAAGAGCGGCGCCTGAGCTTCCTCTTTGGGGGAGGGGGAGCCCAATTGGGGCTGGAGGAGGGAGGGAGGGAGGGAGGGAGGGAGGGGGGTTGCTAAGTTCGGAGGCCTCCTTGGGCACCAGGAAGCAGCAACCCCCTTCCTTCCCCCCTTTTCCTCCCTCCCTCTCTTCCTACCTTCCTTCTGCTTCCTTCCACCCACCCATCCTTCTCCTCTTTCTCTCCTCCCTTCTCCCCCCTTCCTTTTCCTCCTTCCCCTCCCCCTCTCTCCCCCTCCCTTTTCCTCCCTCCTTCCTCCCTCTCTTTCTCCCTTCCTTCTTCCTTCTGCTTCCTTCCATCCATCCATCCATCCATCCTTCTTCTCTCCTTCTTCTCTCCTTCCTTCTCCCCCCTTCCTTTTCCTCCCTCCCCTCTCCCTCCCTCCCCCCTCCCCCTGCTCCCTCCCTCCCTCCCTCCCTTTTCCTTCCTCCTTCCTCCTTCCTCCTTCCTCCCTCTCTTCCTTCTTCCTTCTGCTTCCTTCCATCCATCCTTCCTTCTCCTCTCCTTCCTTCTCCCCCCTTCCTTTTCCTCCCTCCCCTCCCCTCCCCCTCCCTTTTCCTCCCTCCCTTCCAACCCTCCCCCCTTTCCTTTCCTTCCCAACCTCCTTCCTTTTCCTTTTCCTTTTCTTTTCCTTTTCCCTTTCCTTCCCTCCTTCGCCGCCCTCCTCGGCTGCCCGCCCCCCGCGCCCCGCCCTCCTCCTCCTGGCCTGCGCTGCTTGGTGGCTCCGTTGCGCGGCGGCGGCGGCGGCGCAGAGAGCGCGGGGGGGGGGCGGGCGCCGAGCTCAGCCAACGGCGGACCGAGGAAGCCGCCCGCGGCCCGCCCGCCTGCTCGACCGCCCGCCCGCCCGCCCGCCGGACGACGACGACGACGAGTCGGAAGCGGCGGCGGCGGCGGCGGCGAGCCCGGCCCGGCGGCGCCATGGGCGAAGGCGAGCCGCTCAGGTAGGCGCGCCGGGCCGGGCCAGGAGGAGGGAAGGCAGGGGGAAGCGGGCCGGGCTGCTGGCATCTGCGGCCCCTGCCTGCCCTGGGTGCCCTGGGCGACCGAGCACCCACCAAATACCCCAGGCCTGGCTGGCACCCGCGGCTCCTGCTCCGGCCCGCGCCTGCTTGGCTGTGCAGGCGGCTCCTGAGCATGTGCGGAGCGCTTCCCTCTCTCCCCCCCCCGGGCCCGGCCACGCGCTCCCTGACGGCCTCTCTTCTCGTCTCCGCAGCATGGCCGACTACCTGATCAGCGGCGGCACCGGCTACATCCCCGAGGACGGCTTGACGGCGCAGCAGCTCTTCGCCATCGCCGACGGGCTCACCTACAAGTAAGGGCGGCGGCGGCGGCGGGGGGGGGGCAAAGGGGGCGGGGCCTACTCCCCACGTGGCTCCCAGCTGGGTCCCTCCACACCTGGGTGCCCCCCAGGAGATGGCACCCCCCCCCCCAGGAAAAGGGTCCCCGGCTAGGAAGGGCATCTCGGAGACACCTGCCCAAGCGCCCCATGGCAAGGATCCCCCTCCCACAGAATGCCTGGCTGGGACCCCTGCATGGATGGTGGGGGTCCTCCTCCTGCCCCCAAGGAGACCCTGCCCCACACCGTCCACTGCATCCCCCCCCCCCCCGCCAGCAGTCAACCCCAGCCTAGTGCCCATCCTGAATCTCTGGAGCAGAATCTCTGGCCAGGCCCTGGAAAGAGATTTGGAGATGGTGCACAGCAGAAACGCTCTTCTCATTTCCCTCTTTGAAATGTGGGGGGGTGACCTGGGGGGCCCCTCAGTTGGCTCTGTTCCACCGTTTGGTCTATGGACCTCTGCAATGGCCAACAGGGCCTGCCTTGCTTTTCCTGGACGAAAATCTGTGAAATGGGCTGCTGATCACTCTCTGCGCTTCCAAGAGACCCCCTTGACCACGCTGTTTGTTCTGATTTGGGTGCAGGGACATTAGGCAGCATTGGCTGTTTAATGCATTTTCATTTCATTCCGTTTGTGGGGGGGGGGGAGTACTTGGTGTTGCGCCAATGCCAGTGTTATCCCTCCCTGCCTTTCCAAAGTGTTTTCTTGTCGCTTTCCTTTTTGCAAAAAGAGCGAATCTTTGGGATGTAGCAGGTTGGTTGCGCAAAACCTCCTAGTCTACTCTTAATTGAGGAACTTGGCGACAGCCTTGGAAGGAGGAATTTGTAGAGCCTTTGGGGTTGGCGGGGAGGCGGGTAGAGGGCAAAAATAGACCCGAATGGGCCGCCTCTACCGCCTTCTCTTCCTGGGTCTGGGTGGGTGCATCTCCCCCCTCCATCACGGTGGGATCTTGGAGTGAATTTGAGTGTAACCCAAATTTCGGGTTACAACCTCCAGAGCCCAATACTGTCAGACCTGGGCTGTCTGAACCACCGTATTCTCCCAGGAGAACCTGCCCTTCTCTCGGTCCCACCCCCCTCACAATCCCGCTGGGTGGGGACGCAGGAGAGGGCCTTCTCGGTGGTGGCTTCTCCCAGGCGACTTTGGAACTCCCTGCCTAGGGAAGACAGACTGGCTCCCCCTTTTCTGTCCTTCCACTGGCAGGTGAAGATTTTCCAACAGGCCTTTGGGAACTGACTGTGTTTTGTTTTGTTTTGAAAGAAAAGGGTTTTAAACAGATCTGTGGTTTTAATTCTACATGTCCATTGCATTTTAAATCATTCACCTTCGACATGCATGTAGCTTTTTGGGTTGCAACCTGTGCTGTTTTAAGTCCTGGTCTGGGTGGGGAAAGGCGATGTATTAATAAGGAGAATAGCAGCTTTCAGGTTTGAGCCTGCTTTTGGGGTTCAATGGCAGGGAAAGATTCCGGTGCCCTTAATATTGTATCCAGCCTGGCTTTTGGGAGCCTCGGTTTTGCTGCAGGATCCAGCCGCCTCCCGGGCCCCCAATGCTCCGTTGCTGCCTGGTGTTTGCCGTCCCTCAGATAGAGGCGGCTGCATTCCTGCCAGTAATGGGCTTGCAACCAAGAATGGACTTTCCGTTTCCCCATGGATACTCATTACATTTTATTTTAAGAAAAGGAATTTGTGCCAGTGTTCATGATCACATCCTGCAGCTGTGAGCGCCAAGCAGGCTGCTTCTGGTCCGGAGAAGTCATCCTCAAGGAGGAGAGGGCTCTCTGGGGCTGCAAGGCTTCTGAGTCCCAGTTGCTGGAAATCGCAGGCAGGGAGAGATGCTATGGTGCTGGGATCCTGCTTGCCGGTTTCCAACAGGCATCTGGTCGGCCACTGAGAGAACAGGATGCTGGACTACATGGGCCTCTGGGCCTGATCCAGCTGCAGGCTCTCCCTAAGTTCTTATCCTTTTTATATGAAGAGTAGTAGCTTCAGCAGAGATCTCCAAAACGTTGCGTTTATGGGGAGAAAGTAAATCATGTATACTCTGTAGATTAATATAATTGAAGAGTTAGAAGGGATCCCAAGGATCATTGAGTCCAGTGTTTCCGAAACTTGGGTCTTTTCCAGCGGTTGTTGGACTTCTTTTTATTAGAAGATCAGCATTTTCACATTTCTGTTGGAAGTGGACGTCTTCCACCTGGACCCGACGACTGGTCCTTCGCTTGTCACTTGGCCCTAGAGACCTTCGTCTCTTCTCATTCCTGCTTGACTTAGTTCTTCAGATTCCCCTCTTTAAAAAATAAAAATAAAAAATAACCACCACGACACACCCCAAAACTGGTTTGGGCCCAGATGCATGTCAGCATCTTCTGCAGTGAAGACCAACGCAAAGAATTCACTCCCCTTTTCTGCCGCCTCCCTCTGCTTCCTTTGTCACCCCTTTCCACGCTTCTGCTTTCTGATGTCTTTAAAAATAAATGTATTTTTGTTGGTCTTCATGCTTCTGGTAACTCCTTCCCCAATCTTCCCTATTAATTTGAATTTGTTTGGCCAGAGTTTGTGTCCCTTCCTTCTCTCCTCATTTCGGGCAGGACTTCCCTTCGTTCAATGGCGCCCAAACTTTTTTGGACCATTCCCCATCCGGGTTCCATAAACTCATTCGCAGTCACTTGGAGAAGGCTCTGAAACCTTTTCCCCGAGGCTTGAATTGGTTTTATTCGGGGTAGTTTTATTTGACGTTTTAATGTGTCGTAAGCAGCTTTGAGCTTTTTTTTCTTTAAACGATAAAGTGCTATAGAAATGAAATTATTATTATTAATAGTAAATTTCACTAGACGTTCCATTGTGGAGACTGTAACCTAGCTTTTAGGTGTCATTTGGCAATTAGCTTATATCATAGAATCATAGAATCCTAGAGTTGGCAGAGACCACAAGGGCCATCCAGTCCAACCCCCTGCCAAGCAGGAAACACCATCAAAGCATTCTTGACATATGGCTGTCAAGCCTCTGCTTAAAGACCTCCAAAGGAGACTCCACCACACTCCTTGGTAGCAAATTCCACTGCCGAACAGCTCTTACTGTCAGGAAGTTCTTCCTAATGTTTAGGTGGAATCTTCTTTCTTGAAGTTTGAATCCATTGCTCCGTGTCCGCTTCTCTGGAGCAGCAGAAAACAACCTTTCACCCTCTTCTATATGACATCCTTTTATATATTTGAACATGGCTATCATATCACCCCTTAACCTTCTCTTCTCCAGGCTAAACATACCCAGCTCCCTAAGCCGTTCCTCATAAGGCATAGTTTCCAGGCCTTTGACCATTTTGGTTGCCCTCTTCTGGACACGTTCCAGCTTGTCAGTATCCTTCTTGAACTGTTGTGCCCAGAACTGGACACAGTACTCCAGGTGAGGTCTGACCAGTGCAGAATACAGTGGTACTATTACTTCCCTTGATCTAGGTGCTATACTCCTATTGATGCAGCCCAGAATTGCATTGGCTTTTTTAGCTGCTGCATCACACTGTTGACTCATGTCAAGTCTGTGGTCTACCAAGACTCCTAGATCCTTTTCACATGTACTGCTCTCAAGCCAGGTGTCTCCCATCCTGTATTTGTGCCTTTCATTTTTTTTGCCCAAGTGCAGTACTTTACATTTCTCCCTGTGAAAATTCATCTTGTTTGCTTTGGCCCAGTTGTCTAATCTGTTAAGGTCATTTGGAAGTGTGATCCTGTCCTCTGGGGTGTTAGCCACCCCTCCCAATTTGGTGTCGTCTGCAAACTTGCTCAGGATGCCCTCAAGCCCATCATCTAAGTCATTGATAAAGATGTTGAATAAGACTGGGCCCAAGACAGAACCCTGTGGCTCTTCCCACTAGTCACTACTCTCCAGGATGAGGATATATATCTGAGTTCCTAGCACCAACAGAGAGGCGCTTTGGAGATTCCAGTCCATGGAGAGGTTTCCCAGCTTTCCGGCCCTTTAATTCTGAACGGCACCCTTTTCCCATTTTGCGGGCGCACTGTGGCTTGGGGAGGGTGTGCCTTGTCTGAATTTGACGGGGTTGGATTCTTCCAGTGCTTGTAGTGGAGATCTTTCTTCCTGCCCTCAGGGACCGGGCGCAGGGGAAGACAAACCGCAGAAATTTAAGGAGATCAGGTGCCCTCGAGGGGAGAGGAAGGAAAGGAGGAAAATGGAAAGATCCTTCTGGTTATCATTGCAGGGAATAGCAGCCCGCGGCTTCGTGGAGAGCATCTCTCATCTCTCCGTTTCCCCCCAAACTGTGCAAATCTGGTGGGCGTGGAACGAGGAGCAGTGAATGAGTAAGCGCGTGGTTTAAGAAAACGCCGTCATCTTTTGACGCTAATAATTGAAGAAACGGCTTTTAATCTTGGCAGATCCCCCGCCGGTGCCAAAAAAGAGATATCTCTTGGATTTCTGCCACCGTCACTCACATCCGCCTTGAAATCGTGGGGTGCTTCCCCCTCTCCCGCTTGACACCCAATTCAAATACCACCCCTTGTGGCATTTGAATTGGGTGCCAAGCGGGAGCGGGGAGGGCACCCCACGAATTCAAGGCAGACGTGAACGGCAGTGGCAGAAAATCTCTATCCTCTGAGAAGATTCACACAGAATAAGAAAGTCCTTCATCATCATCATCATCATCATCATAACATAACATAATAACAATTTATTATTTATACCTTGCCCATCTGACTAGGTTTCCCCAGCCACTCTGGGCAGCTTCCAATGGAATATTAAAACATAAGAAAACATCAGACATTTAAAACTTCCCTAAACAGGGCTATTTTCAGATGTCTTCTAAAAGTAAGATAGTTGTTTATTTCCTTGACATCTGATGGGAGGGCGTTCCACAGGGCGGGCGCCACCACCAAGAAGGCCTCTGGACATTTCCCTGTTAACCTTGCTTCTCACAGGGAGGGAACCACCAGAAGGCCCTCGGAGCTGGACCTCAGTGTCCGGGCTGAACAATGGGGGTGGAGACGCTCCTACAGGGATACTGGGTCAAGGCCATTTAGGGCTTGAAGGGTCAGCACCAACGCTTTGAATTGTGCTCGGAAAGGTACTGGGAGCCAATGGAGGTCTCTCAGGACCGGTGTTACGTGGTCTCGGCGGCCGCTCCCGGTCACCAGTCTGGCTGCCGCATTCTGGATTAGTTGCAGTTTCCAGGTCACCTTCAAAGGTAGCCCCACATAGAGAGCATTGCAGTAGTCCAAGCGGGAGATAACCAGAGCAGGCACCACTGGCGAGACAGTCCGCGGGCAGGAAGGGTCTCATCCTGCGTACCAGATGGAGCTGGCAGACAGCTGCCATGGACACAGAACTGACCTGTGGCTCCATGGACAGCTGTGAGTCCAAAATGACCCCCAGGCTACGCACCTGGTCCTTCAAGGGCACAGTTGCCCCATTCAGGACCAGGGAGTCCCCCACACCTGCCCACCCCATCCCCCCACAAACAGTACCTCTGACTTGTCAGGATTCAACCTCAATCTGTTAGCTGCCATCCATCTTCCAACCACCTCCAGACACTCACACAGGGCATTCACCACCTTCACATATATAATCCAGGTGTCGAATGGCGCCTTAAACCAGGGTTACAGTCCCAGTGTAGCTGTCATTTTGTTTTCATAAATTTATTTATTTGCATTTTAAAATTGAAATTTTACAGATACAGTGGTACCTTGGGTTACAAACGCTTCGGGTTACAAACACTTCAGGTTACAAACTCCGCTAACCTGGAAGTAGTACCTCGGGTTGCGAATTTTGCCCCAGGATGAGAACGGAAATCGCACGCCGGCAGCCCGGTGGTGGTGGTGCTCCCATTGACAAAAACGCACCTCAGGTTAAGAACGGACCTCCAGAACAAATTATGTTCATAACCCGAGGTACCACTGTATATATCAAACATAAGTAATCAAAAAGAAGATTCCAAGGAATCTTCTGGACTTTCCTCCTCCCCTTTGTGGGTCCTAGTATTAATAATTTCCTCCTGCATCTTTTATGATGATCCAAATCTTTTACATCTCCATTGTGTCCAGAATTCAGCCTTAAACTACAGGTGATATTCCAATCCAACTAACGATTCTGTTTACAAATTTTCCCCATTATTAAAATTGTGGTCTTCCTGATTTCTGATTCTTCCAGCCATTTTAGCCATTTCAGCATAGTCCATCAAATTTATCTGCCATTCTTTTCTGGTAATTGTCATTTTTTTGGGGGGGGGGGGGCAAGACGGCTCTGAAGTCTCATTTTTCAAAGGATGGGTTGACTGCAAATGATTCTCAGTTAAAACATCTGGCTAGGTCAGTTCAGAGGACAACCTTGCGCTAGGCTGAGCTTCAAGAACTGGAAAGAAGAAAAGTCCCTTGATCCAGGGACAGTCTACGTATATATTGGCCTATTCCGACCTCTTTTTCTTAATGGTGACACTGACCATCCGTAACGTGGGAATATTCTTCAAAACTATGGTAGAGGGAAGCGAAGACAAGGTGACAGTTCCCTGCAATGTTGTTCGCTGCTGCTGCTCCGGCTACCCAGAAAAAGGATTCTGGTTCCAGAAATTCATTCCGATGGTGCAGATAAACAGAACGGATAGAATTCTACAGGGTGTGAAAATGGTCCCAATCCAAGGGTCCCCAGGCATGCACCTCCAGTTGGTGAAGGTATCAGGTGCTATCTTGGCACCTGGACACCTTCCCTCGGTTACAAGGGGCCGATAAGGTAAAGGTAAAGGGACCCCTGACCATTAGGTCCAGTCGTGACCGACTCTGGGGTTGCGCGCTCATTTCGCATTATTGGCCAAGGGAGCCGGCATATAGCTTCCAGGTCATGTGGCCAGCATGACAAAGCCGCTTCTGGCAAACCAGAGCAGCACATGGAAACGCCGTTTACCTTCCCACTGTAGTGGTTCCTATTTATCTACTTGCATTTTTGACGTGCTTTCGAACTGCTAGGTTGGCAGGAACTGGGACCGAGCAACGGGAGCTCACCCCGTCATAGGGATTCGAACTGCCGACCTTCTGATCAGGAAGCCCTAGGCTCAGTGGTTTAACCCACAGCACCACCTGGGTCCCTTAACAAGGGGCCAATAGCCCGGTGCAAAATGTACCTGGCTAATTTTGAACCCTGTAGGGTTGGGGGGGGGATATGCTTAATTCTGGGCACCACAATTTAAGAAGGATGTTGACAAGCTGGAAGGTGTGCAGAGGAGGGCAACCAAGATGATCAAGGGTCGGGAAACTAAGCCTGATGAGGAACGGTTGAAGGAGCTGGGTATGTTTAGCCTGGAAAAGGAGACTGAGAGGAGATAGGAGAGCCCTCTTCAAATATCTCAAGCGCTGTCGCACGGAAGAGGGAAGAAGCTTGCTGTCTCCTGCTCTGGAGGGTAGGACTCGAACCCACGGCTTCAAGTTACAGGAGAGGAGATTCCGACTCAACATCAGGAAGAACCAAGAGCCATTCAAATGGACTTCCTTGGGAGGAGGTGGACTCTCCTTCCTTGGAGGTTGGATGGCGATTTGTCAGGGAATCTTTAGCTGTGATTCCTGCATTGCAGGGGGTTGGACTAGATGGCCCTCGGGGGTCCCTTCCAACCCTTCACTTCTATGAAGGATATAAGAAAATAAAACAAACACCTTCTGAAGCATGAAGGGCACACCGTGCCGCCCACTCGCTTGAGGGGAAGCAGAGCAAAGGCCCAACGCCCCCCTGGGCTGGGAAGGGAATCCGGTGGCAATGGAGAGATCAGAGATCCCTTACGCAGCAGCTCTGCTCTTGGCTTCTGCGCTCCCTTTGCGATTCCCGTCCGGAAATGTCAGCCCACATGTATAATTGATCTTTGCATCCACAAGACCCGTCAAAAAACCTTGGCCACTCCCTGGCCAGAGCAAAAAGGGAAATGAATTGCATCTGGAATGCGTCCAAACTGGCACACGCATTTGTGTAAAAATTAAAAAATTAAGGGGGGGGAGAGATGAGGCTTCTGCAATAACTGAGCAAAATGCTTCATAGGAATAAAAAATTTAAAAAATGGTTGGGGGGCTGCTAAAAGACCTGCTGTCGTCAGACCTTCGCATGAGATCTGCTCTCTCACCAGGAGGCAGAAAGGGACCTAACCCAGCAAACAAAGGTCCACAGAGTGTCTGTTGCTCTTTCCCGCTTCCCCTGCCCAGCTCCCCGTTAAAATTAGGGTGTCCTGTTTATTTTATGTACCATAAACAGTAGGCCTCTTGCAGTGACCCCATTCCAAGCAAGTCATACAATGGTACGGTCTTCGAACGGCACAGTCCCACGATTTGATCCCAGAGCTAACATTGAACAACAGCCAATCGGTACAATCCTGGCCCCACCCGGACAGGAGCGTCTCTGAATGCAGCAGAATGGAGCCTCCTGGGGCCCCTCAGCTTCGTCAGCCATGCGCTGGGTGGGCTTGGGGACCCTGCAACCAGCGCCACAACTCCAGAATTCACGGTTCTTTGGCACCGACAGCCGCGGTGGCCCTGAACAGGACCCAGAGCCAAAGGGAACAGGATTCTGTGTACGTCCTTCCTCAATCAATCCGGCTCAATAGACCGCTGCTTCATGCACATTCATTTGTGGAGGGCGGATATTGCTCTCCAGGAGAGGGGATTCAAAAGCACGGCTTCCTCTGACCGTGGAGGAATATTATATTAATAATAATAATAATAATAATAATAATAATAATAATGTATTTCTTATACCCCGCCCATCTGACTGGGTTGCCGCAGCCACTCTGGGCAGCTTCAAACCAAAATACAGAGGGAAGGTGGGTGTGGAACCATCAAGCATTAAAGAAGATTCCACCTCAACATTAGGAAGAACTTCCTGACAGTAAGAGCTGTTCGGCAGTGGAATTTGCTGCCAAGGAGTGTGGTGCAGTCTCCTTTGGAGACCTTTAAGCAGAGGCTTGACAGCTATCTGTCAGGAATGCTTTGATGGTGTTTCCTGCTTGGCAGGGGGTTGGACTGGATGGTCCTTGTAGTCTCTTCCAACTCTTATGATTCTCTGAATGATGGTTTTTGAGGGGGCAGGCAGGTGTGGGGGACTCCCTGGTCCTGAATGGGGTAACTGTGCCCCTCAAGGACCAGGTGCGCAGCCGGCGAGTCATTTTGGACTCTTATGGCGGTTCCCTCCCTGCGCAAAGTGAAGTTACGGGGAACCAGGCAGAGGGCCTTCTTGGTGGTGGCACCCGCCCTGTGGAACGCCATCCCATCAGATGTCAAGGAAATAAACAAGTACCGGACTTTCAGAAGACATCTGTTTAGGGAAGCTTTTAATAACTGAAGGACTATTGTATTTTAATATTTTGTTGGAAGCCACCCGGAGTGGCTGGGGAAACCCAGCCAGATGGGTGGGGTATAAAAAAATAAATAATCATCGTTTGCGTTTCTAACACCGCAACCCTGGTCTCGCCCTGGTTTAATTCTGTCCGTCGGGGGCAGAAAATGTTGACAGTGCGGTTGGGGGGGGGACGACTCCTGTGCTCCAGCTTGCAGCCTCCTCTCCCCCAGCCAAAATAGGGCCGGCTGCCCTGGGCCTCCCTCTTTAAGCCCCTTTACTCACGCCGGGTGCCCATGAATGGCTTTGCAGCGGTTGCCATGGGGCCCCTCCATACCCTTTTGTTTTGGGGGGGGTGGGCAGAGGCTGCCGGGGAAACAATCCCTGAATTAACATGCGGGGCACCCGGAGGCCCTGTCTGGCCCTGGGGCTTGGCTTTTGGGGTCTGGAGCCCAAGCCCACCCCGTTCTCTCCTGGAGCAGCCACGCTTCGAAGGGGGGGTGCAATGCCCCTCCTAGGGTGCCCTTTCCCAATTCACAGTGGAGAGGGCTCTCAAAGGCTCCCAGCCGCAATGGCTCAGCTCTGCCCTCCGCAGTCGGAAGCAGTGGACGCCGCTGGGTGCCGGAAAGGGCAGGAGGGGAGAGGGCTTTTGCACTCGGATCCTGCTTGCGGGGTTCCCATGATGGGCCTCCGGTGGGTCACTATGAGAAAAGGGTGCTGGGCCAGATGGGCCCCTTTGGGCCTGATCCAGCCCCTGTGCTTCTTATGTCTTTTTTTAAAATTAAGTTCATTTTACAACACATACACATACAACTAAACGTAAAAGTAATAATACATAATCAAAAAACAAAAAACAAAGAAATACAAATAAAACAATGACATACGGAAACTTACACAGATCAAATAGTCAACTCTCTCTCTCTCTCTCTCTCTCTCTCTCTCTCTCTCTCTCTCTCTCTCTCTCTCTCTCTGTGTGTGTGTGTGTGTGTGTAAATTTCATTTCTTTTCTTCCAATTGACTTCTTTCATCATCAACTTATTGTTGTCCCCCTTTGACCACCAGGGACAACCATAAGTTGATCCCAAGAGCCTCGGGGGGGGGGGGGGAGCTTTTGCGTGTTGGGCGGCTGGCATGGGTCACTTCCACCTGCCTGGCACCAGGGCAGCCCTGCGGTGTGGGCAATGGAAACCTCGCCAGAGTAACAATGGAGCCGTAAGGCACAAAGGAGATCAGGTATAACTAATACGGACATCATATTTGATAAAGAAATAAAGGAGCAATGGATGGAAATTAAAATCTGTGTCCCTATTTAATTTTTCCCCCTGATACTGCCTCTAACGGCGAGAGCCACCATGGTGTTTTTTGTTCCACTATTCCTTTATACTTTCCCCAGACTTTAAATATCGCTTTCATTATAATATGATTTCTAAAACTTTGATTAATTCTTTCCTTTTCATACCGTAAGTGTGCATGTCAACCAAATCTATTAGCGTGCCCTTCCAAATCTAATAGGTCTGTATTTTTTTAATCTTATCCATTCGCGAATCCGACAAATGCATGAGGATTCATAATATGATTTCAAGTCAGGCAGTGAGAAGCCGCCTCTCTCTCTAATATCTGTTAATAATTTATATTTTATTCTCGGCTTCTTGTCCTGCCATATAAATTTTGAAATATCCTTTTGGCGTTCTTTAAAACATGCCATATTACTTATTACCGGGATTGATTGGAATAGAAATAGCATTTGGGGCATTATATTCATCTTAATAAGGATTGTATTAACAGTCTGGAGGCAGAATTAAAGGGAATCAGACCTTGAAGCCCAGCATGTGGGAAGCCACACAAAGTTTATAATTGGCTATGTAATTGTTTTTTGTTTGAATTGGTATTGCTATTTGGTATTAATATAATATGGTGCATATTGGATTTTTGTAATTGAAAATAAATAAAAATTATTTAACAACAACAACAAAAAACGATTGGCAGAGCTGGGTGGGGCCCCGGGGGTCACACATTCTAAGCTGCCACTAACCGCTGCCCGTTCCTTTCTCCTCAGTGACTTCCTGATCCTCCCAGGCTTCATCGACTTCACGGCGGATGAGGTGGTGAGTTCGAGTTCCCCACGGGCCAGCGCCGTTTGCCGGGTGGGGCTGCCTGAGGGGTCCCAGGGGACTGAGTCATGTGGCTGTTCCCATCTCCCCTTGATGGGTGCTGGGGGGAGCTTTTCCGTAGCCGGTCACCCGAGACTCCCCCCCCTTTTGAGCTGCAGAGGAGGAGCACAAATATACAAGCCATTAGCTCCGCCCTCTAAAGTCTCCAGCCATCCCTCTCCCCGTGTGGGTCACGACGCCCCCTAACCTTTCCCCTTCTTTCCCAAAGAAATGAGTCCCCTGGGGTAGGTGTTGGGAATTATTTTGCTCTTAACTTGGTTGCAATATTTTTGTGATTTTACTATACGGTTTTCATAGAATCATAGAGTTGGACGGGACCCCCAGGGGTCATCCAGCCCAGCCCCCTCCAATGCAGGAATCTCCACTAAAGCATCCCTGACAAAAGATGCTCATCCAAGGAAGGAGAGTCTGTTCCGCTGTCAGATGGCTCTTTTGTGATTTTATATAATATTAATAATAATAATAATAATAATAATAATAATAATAATAATAATAATAATAATTTGCCATGTGCTGACTACTACACGGCTAATGTCTAGGCACCAATTAAAAGCACGTGTCTTTTTGCAAACATTTGGCAGCTCTTGAACGGTATTTCATTAATGTTTTCAGCCTCCCTATTTATTTAACCCTTGGTGGGCTCTATTTCCAGCTTCTTTGTTTTGGTGGATACAACCATTGTATTTTAATATTTTTTGGGAAGCCGCCCAGAGTGGCTGGGGAAACACAGCCAGATGGGCAGGGTATGAATAAATTATTGTTATTATTATTATTATTATTATTATTATTATTATTATTATATAATAGTAATGATTTATTATTTATACCCTGCCCATCTGGCACACTCTGGGCAGCTCCCAACAGAATATTAAAAACTC
Organism: Zootoca vivipara; assembly: GCF_965207765.1. Taxonomy (NCBI): domain Eukaryota; kingdom Metazoa; phylum Chordata; class Lepidosauria; order Squamata; family Lacertidae; genus Zootoca; species Zootoca vivipara. The sequence continues at coordinate 71,325,089 of NC_142592.1, read as the reverse complement.
GATCAAAATATTTTAAAAATTTATTAAGTTTTATATAATTTTATCACCACAGTATCATATCACATAAGAGAAAAACACAATTCCCATGTGTGTGTGTGTCTCTCTCTCCCCCACCCCTCCGGCCCACAACTTCCCTCAACATCCTCTTCTGGTTTTTTGCATGTTGATTTGTCCTGCTTGTTTAATTATTCTGACTTATAAAATCTTTAAAATAATTATTTTGGTCCTCTTCTTATTTTAACATCATTGTGATAATATGTGTGTGTGTGTGTGTGTGTGTGTGTGTGTGTGTGTGTGTATATATATATATATATATATATATATATAGTTGTAAGGGTTTAATCGAAACCTGCTAGTGAGTCAAATTTCACCACATTTTTTCCGTTAGAGTGCAAACTCGATTTCCGGGGATGGTTATAAATGTCCCTATTAAGGTAGCTAGATCAGTCATAGTTTTTTAGCGCCCCCCCCCCCCGCATGGCCAAACTCGGCCCTCCAGATGTTTTGGGACTACAATTCCCATCATCCCTGACCACTGGTCCTCTTAGCTAGGGATGATGGGAGTTGTAGCCCCAAAACATCTGGAGAGCCAAGTTTGGCCATGCCTGCGCATAAACTCATCCCCCAGCGCATGCAAAAAAGCATTATTCAGAACAGCGGTTTACATGACCTACTAAGGAGAATAAATAATGAAATAAAAAATGAGTTTCCCCTTTATTCAAAGTCCAGTTGAAACTATTTAGTGCAATGAATTCGACAAAACGGATGAACTTCATCCAGGCATATTGGTTTTTCAAAGTCACGAGAATCATTGACGGCCCCAGCACCCCCATGCCGCCCCCTTGCCTCTTGGCAGCCCCCCCCCAAGGTTATTGTGCTGCCTTCCAGGGGGCGAGAGCGCCCACTTGGAGAACCTCTGGTGCCGAGTGTCACCTGGACCTGTTGTGTCTCTTTGGGGGGTTGGGCCGGATAATAATAATAATAATAATAATAATAATAATAATAATAATATATTATTTATACCCTGCCCATCTGGCTGGGTTTCCCCAGCCACTCTGGGCGGCTTCCAACAGAAAAATAAAACACAATAATCTATTAAACATTAAAAGCCCCCCTGAACAGGGCTGCCTTCAGATGCCTTCTAAAAGTCTGGTACCGTGTTTCTCCAAAAATAAGTATATTTATCTTTCCTCAAAAAAAAAAAACACACACACACACAGTGGCTTATTTTCAGGGGATGTCTTTTTTTTAAATTAAGTATGGTACAGTTTAACCTACAAGGTTAAACTGCCTATCACTATGGCTTATTTTCGGAGTATGGCTTATTTTCGGGGTATGGCTTATTTTCGGAGAAACACGGTAGTTGTTTTCCTCTTTGACATCTGTTGGGAGGGCGTTCCACAGGGCAGGCGCCACCACCGAGAAGGCCCTCTGCCTAGTTCCCTGCAACTTGGCTTCTCGCAACGAGGGAACCGCCAGAAGGCCCTCGGTGCTGGACCTCACTGTCCGGGCAGAACGATGGAGGTGGAGATGCTCCTTCAGGGATGACCCTTGGGGTGACCGCCCTCCATCCCTCTCTCCCTCCTCCACAGGACCTGACGTCGGCCTTGACTCGCAAGATCACCCTCAAGACGCCTCTCATCTCCTCCCCGATGGACACGGTGACCGAGTCGGACATGGCCATTGCGATGGCGGTGAGTGGCCGTCCCGAGAGAGGGAAGAGCCTCCCAGGGGGTGGGGGGTGCCCGCCCCCTGCTCCCCTTTCACGTCTTCCCCCCAGCAAGAGCCCCGGGGAAGCAGTTTTGCCCCTGGTGCCTGCCGCTGGGTCTGGGGCAGCGCTGTCCAAACTTTTTTCAAAGAGGGCCAGACTGGATGAAGTGAAGGGCTGTGAGGGCCGGCCAAAGTTGTTGACCTTTTTTTAGGGTTGTTTTTAGGATTTTACCCCCAAATTGTTGAGCTCTTTTTGTTTTTTTTAGGATTGAAGTTGTTGAGGTTTCTTTTAGGATTTTACCCCAGGAAATAAACTGCCACGGGGGCCGGTTTAGACCAACCTGGCAGGCTGGATTAGGCCCCCGAAACGGACTTTGGACATGCCTGGTCTGGGGCATTCGCACAGACCCACAGATTTCCTGGTCTGACGCCGTTCCGTGGTTAAAAGGAGGCTCGGCGTGGGGAGAAAACAGCACTCGGAGCTCTGGACTGTGGAGGCAGATCTATGCATTTGGGGTGGGGTGGGGAATCTGGGGGGCTGGAACCAGGGAGAATGCAGCCCCTGTGACTTTGCCCCCCCTGCTTGTCTCCCCCCTGCAGCTCATGGGCGGCATTGGGATCATTCACCACAACTGCACCCCCGAATTCCAGGCCAACGAGGTCCGGAAAGTCAAGGTGAGCGCTGGGATTTGGGGCTGGCGAAGGGCTCCGTATTGGGGTGGGGACAAAGCCACGAGGGGGGCCCCGGGGTAGTTGGGGGGGAGCAGGACCACTCCTCACCCCTGGCTGGCTGAAAAAGCAAAAAAGAGTTTGTAAGATGATGCCTGGCAGGGAGGAAGTGGGCAGCAGGGGAAAGTTTTTCTCGCTCTCTTTTTTAAAAATCAGGTTTTTAAATTTTTTATTCAACAAAATCAAAATAAACACAATTTAAAAATCATGAATCCAAATCTCTCCCCCACCCCCTCCCTTGACGTCCGCCAACCTCCTATTCTGGCTCTTTAAATATTTGCTACTTCTGCTTATTTTGTTTACTTTGATTTTAAAAATCTTCCAACTAAATCAGGGGTCCCCAGACTTACCGCGCAGTGGGCCGGTGCCCGCCGCGCCGAACGCGCGGCGGGCCGGAGGGCAGGGGAGTGCGCGCCCGTGCGCATGCGCACACGCACACGGGCGGGGAAAAAATCGCTGAAAATCGCTTGTGCGCATGCGTATGGGCCTCCCCCGACC